>NW_028301718.1:938810-1251746 GCF_037042655.1 Diuraphis noxia
AATTATCACCATTTTTTACCCAATTTTTTCCCAAATTTTTTTTCTATTTTTTGTATTCACCCAAATGTATTGTAAATACGTGTTTTAGATGTAAAATAATGTGAACTTAACGATAAAAATATAAAAAGTATGATTAGTTCAATACAAATGACTTTAAACGATATTTAGTGGAATTATCACCATTTTTTACCAAATTTTTTTTCTATTTTTTGTATTCACCCAAATGTATTGTAAACACGTGTTTTAGATGTAAAATAATGTGAACTTAACTTTAAAAATATAAAAAGTATGATTAGTATAATAGAAATGACTTAAGACGATATTTAGCGGATTCATCACCTGTATTTCAAAATTTTTTTACGACCTTTTATATTCACCCAAATGTATTCTAAAGACGTGTTTTAGATGTAAAATTATGTGAACTTAACGATAAAAATATAAAAAGTATGATTAGTTCAATACAAATGACTTTAAACGATATTTAGCGGAATTATCAGCATTTTTTACCCAATTTTTTCCCAAATTTTTTTTCTATTTTTTTTATTCACCCAAATGTATTGTAAATACGTGTTTTAGATGTAAAATAATGTGAACTTAACGATAAAAATATAAAAAGTATGATTAGTTAAATAGAAATGACTTAAGACGATATTTAGCGGTTTCATCACCTGTATTACAAAATTTTTTTACGACCTTTTATATTCACCCAAATGTATTGTAAAGACGTGTTTTAGATGTAAAATAATGTGAACTTAACGATAAAAATATAAAAAGTATGATTAGTTCAATACAAATGACTTTAAACGATATTTAGCGGAATTATCACAATTTTTTACCAAATTTTTTTTCTATTTTTTGTATTCACCCAAATGTATTGTAAATACGTGTTTTAGATTGTAAAATAATGTGAACTTAACGATAAAAATATAAAAAGTATGATTAGTTCAATACAAATGACTTTAAACGATATTTAGCGGAATTATCACCATTTTTTACCCAATTTTTTCCCAAATTTTTTTTCTATTTTTTGTATTCACCCAAATGTATTGTAAACACGTGTTTTAGATGTAAAATAATGTGAACTTAACGTTAAAAATATAAAAAGTATGATTAGTTTAATAGAAATGACTTAAGACGATATTTAGCGGATTCATCACCTGTATTTCTAAATTTTTTTACGACCTTTTATATTCACCAAATGTATTGTAAATACGTATTTTAGATGTAAAATAATGTGAACTTAACGATAAAAATATAAAAAGTATGATTAGTTCAATACAAATGACTTTAAACGATATTTAGCGGAATTATCACCATTTTTTACCAAATTTTTTTTCTATTTTTTGTATTCACCCAAATGTATTGTAAACACGTGTTTTAGATGTAAAATAATGTGAACTTAACTTTAAAAATATAAAAAGTATGATTAGTATAATAGAAATGACTTAAGACGATATTTAGCGGATTCATCACCTGTATTTCAAAATTTTTTTACGACCTTTTATATTCACCCAAATGTATTCTAAAGACGTGTTTTAGATGTAAAATTATGTGAACTTAACGATAAAAATATAAAAAGTATGATTAGTTCAATACAAATGACTTTAAACGATATTTAGCGGAATTATCAGCATTTTTTACCCAATTTTTTCCCAAATTTTTTTTCTATTTTTTTTATTCACCCAAATGTATTGTAAATACGTGTTTTAGATGTAAAATAATGTGAACTTAACGATAAAAATATAAAAAGTATGATTAGTTAAATAGAAATGACTTAAGACGATATTTAGCGGTTTCATCACCTGTATTACAAAATTTTTTTACGACCTTTTATATTCACCCAAATGTATTGTAAAGACGTGTTTTAGATGTAAAATAATGTGAACTTAACGATAAAAATATAAAAAGTATGATTAGTTCAATACAAATGACTTTAAACGATATTTAGCGGAATTATCACAATTTTTTACCAAATTTTTTTTCTATTTTTTGTATTCACCCAAATGTATTGTAAATACGTGTTTTAGATTGTAAAATAATGTGAACTTAACGATAAAAATATAAAAAGTATGATTAGTTCAATACAAATGACTTTAAACGATATTTAGCGGAATTATCACCATTTTTTACCCAATTTTTTCCCAAATTTTTTTTCTATTTTTTGTATTCACCCAAATGTATTGTAAACACGTGTTTTAGATGTAAAATAATGTGAACTTAACGTTAAAAATATAAAAAGTATGATTAGTTTAATAGAAATGACTTAAGACGATATTTAGCGGATTCATCACCTGTATTTCTAAATTTTTTTACGACCTTTTATATTCACCAAATGTATTGTAAATACGTATTTTAGATGTAAAATAATGTGAACTTAACGATAAAAATATAAAAAGTATGATTAGTTCAATACAAATGACTTTAAACGATATTTAGCGGAATTATCACCATTTTTTACCAAATTTTTTTTCTATTTTTTGTATTCACCCAAATGTATTGTAAACACGTGTTTTAGATGTTAAATAATGTGAACTTAACGTTAAAAATATAAAAAGTATGATTAGTTTAATAGAAATGACTTAAGACGATATTTAGCGGATTCATCACCTGTATTTCAAAATTTTTTTACGACCTTTTATATTCACCCAAATGTATTGTAAAGACGTGTTTTAGATGTAAAATAATGTGAACTTAACGATAAAAATATAAAAAGTATGATTAGTTCAATACAAATGACTTTAAACGATATTTAGCGGAATTATCACCATTTTTTACCTAATTTTTTCCCAAATTTTTTTTCTATTTTTTGTATTCACCCAAATGTATTGTAAATACGTGTTTTAGATGTAAAATAATGTGTACTTAACGATAAAAATATAAAAAGTATGATTAGTTCAATACAAATGACTTTAAACGATATTTAGCGGAATTATCACAATTTTTTACCAAATTTTTTTTCTATTTTTTGCATTCACCCAAATGTATTGTAAATACGTGTTTTAGATTGTAAAATAATGTGAACTTAACGATAAAAATATAAAAAGTATGATTAGTTCAATACAAATGACTTTAAACGATATTTAGCGGAATTATCACCATTTTTTACCCAATTTTTTCCCAAATTTTTTTTCTATTTTTTGTATTCACCCAAATGTATTGTAAACACGTGTTTTAGATGTAAAATAATGTGAACTTAACGTTAAAAATATAAAAAGTATGATTAGTTTAATAGAAACGACTTAAGACGATATTTAGCGGATTCATCACCTGTATTTCAAAATTTTTTTACGACCTTTTATATTCACCCAAATGTATTGTAAAGACGTGTTTTAGATGTAAAATAATGTGAACTTAACGATAAAAATATAAAAAGTATGATTAGTTCAATACAAATGACTTTAAACGATATTTAGCGGAATTATCACCATTTTTTACCCAATTTTTTCCCAAATTTTTTTTCTATTTTATTGTATTCACCCAAATGTATTGTAAACACGTGTTTTAGATGTAAAATAATGTGAACTTAACGTTAAAAATATAAAAAGTATGATTAGTTTAATAGAAATGACTTAAGACGATATTTAGCGGATTCATCACCTGTATTTCAAAATTTTTTTACGACCTTTTATATTCACCCAAATGTATTGTGAATACGTGTTTTAGATGTAAAATAATGTGAACTTAACGTTAAAAATATAAAAAGTATGATTAGTTTAATAGAAATGACTTAAGACGATATTTAGCGGATTCATCACCTGTATTTCAAAATTTTTTTACGACCTTTTATATTCACCCAAATGTATTGTAAAGACGTGTTTTAGATGTAAAATAATGTGAACATAACGATAAAAATATAAAAAGTATGATTAGTTCAATACAAATGACTTTAAACGATATTTAGCGGAATTATCACCATTTTTTACCAAATTTTTTCCCAAATTTTTTTTCTATTTTTTGTATTCACCCAAATGTATTGTAAATACGTGTTTTAGATGTAAAATAATGTGAACTTAACGATAAAAATATAAAAAGTATGATTAGTTCAATACAAATGACTTTAAAAGATATTTAGCGGAATTATTACCATTTTTTACCAAATTTTTTTTCTATTTTTTGTATTCACCCAAATGTATTGTAAACACGTGTTTTAGATGTAAAATAATGTGAACTTAACGTTAAAAATATATAAAGTATGATTAGTTTAATAGAAATGACTCAAGACGATATTTAGCGGATTCATCACCTGTATTTCAAATTTTTTTTACGACCTTTTATATTCACCCAAATGTATTGTAAAGACGTGTTTTAGATGTAAAATAATGTGAACATAACGATAAAAATATAAAAAGTATGATTAGTTCAATACAAATGACTTTAAACGATATTTAGCGGAATTATCACCATTTTTTACCCAATTTTTTCCCAAATTTTTTTTCTATTTTTTGTATTCACCCAAATGTATTGTAAATACGTGTTTTAGATGTAAAATAATGTGAACTTAACGATAAAAATATAAAAAGTATGATTAGTTCAATACAAATGACTTTAAACGATATTTAGTGGAATTATCACCATTTTTTACCAAATTTTTTTTCTATTTTTTGTATTCACCCAAATGTATTGTAAACACGTGTTTTAGATGTAAAATAATGTGAACTTAACTTTAAAAATATAAAAAGTATGATTAGTATAATAGAAATGACTTAAGACGATATTTAGCGGATTCATCACCTGTATTTCAAAATTTTTTTACGACCTTTTATATTCACCCAAATGTATTCTAAAGACGTGTTTTAGATGTAAAATTATGTGAACTTAACGATAAAAATATAAAAAGTATGATTAGTTCAATACAAATGACTTTAAACGATATTTAGCGGAATTATCAGCATTTTTTACCCAATTTTTTCCCAAATTTTTTTTCTATTTTTTTTATTCACCCAAATGTATTGTAAATACGTGTTTTAGATGTAAAATAATGTGAACTTAACGATAAAAATATAAAAAGTATGATTAGTTAAATAGAAATGACTTAAGACGATATTTAGCGGTTTCATCACCTGTATTACAAAATTTTTTTACGACCTTTTATATTCACCCAAATGTATTGTAAAGACGTGTTTTAGATGTAAAATAATGTGAACTTAACGATAAAAATATAAAAAGTATGATTAGTTCAATACAAATGACTTTAAACGATATTTAGCGGAATTATCACAATTTTTTACCAAATTTTTTTTCTATTTTTTGTATTCACCCAAATGTATTGTAAATACGTGTTTTAGATTGTAAAATAATGTGAACTTAACGATAAAAATATAAAAAGTATGATTAGTTCAATACAAATGACTTTAAACGATATTTAGCGGAATTATCACCATTTTTTACCCAATTTTTTCCCAAATTTTTTTTCTATTTTTTGTATTCACCCAAATGTATTGTAAACACGTGTTTTAGATGTAAAATAATGTGAACTTAACGTTAAAAATATAAAAAGTATGATTAGTTTAATAGAAATGACTTAAGACGATATTTAGCGGATTCATCACCTGTATTTCTAAATTTTTTTACGACCTTTTATATTCACCAAATGTATTGTAAATACGTATTTTAGATGTAAAATAATGTGAACTTAACGATAAAAATATAAAAAGTATGATTAGTTCAATACAAATGACTTTAAACGATATTTAGCGGAATTATCACCATTTTTTACCAAATTTTTTTTCTATTTTTTGTATTCACCCAAATGTATTGTAAACACGTGTTTTAGATGTAAAATAATGTGAACTTAACTTTAAAAATATAAAAAGTATGATTAGTATAATAGAAATGACTTAAGACGATATTTAGCGGATTCATCACCTGTATTTCAAAATTTTTTTACGACCTTTTATATTCACCCAAATGTATTCTAAAGACGTGTTTTAGATGTAAAATTATGTGAACTTAACGATAAAAATATAAAAAGTATGATTAGTTCAATACAAATGACTTTAAACGATATTTAGCGGAATTATCAGCATTTTTTACCCAATTTTTTCCCAAATTTTTTTTCTATTTTTTTTATTCACCCAAATGTATTGTAAATACGTGTTTTAGATGTAAAATAATGTGAACTTAACGATAAAAATATAAAAAGTATGATTAGTTAAATAGAAATGACTTAAGACGATATTTAGCGGTTTCATCACCTGTATTACAAAATTTTTTTACGACCTTTTATATTCACCCAAATGTATTGTAAAGACGTGTTTTAGATGTAAAATAATGTGAACTTAACGATAAAAATATAAAAAGTATGATTAGTTCAATACAAATGACTTTAAACGATATTTAGCGGAATTATCACAATTTTTTACCAAATTTTTTTTCTATTTTTTGTATTCACCCAAATGTATTGTAAATACGTGTTTTAGATTGTAAAATAATGTGAACTTAACGATAAAAATATAAAAAGTATGATTAGTTCAATACAAATGACTTTAAACGATATTTAGCGGAATTATCACCATTTTTTACCCAATTTTTTCCCAAATTTTTTTTCTATTTTTTGTATTCACCCAAATGTATTGTAAACACGTGTTTTAGATGTAAAATAATGTGAACTTAACGTTAAAAATATAAAAAGTATGATTAGTTTAATAGAAATGACTTAAGACGATATTTAGCGGATTCATCACCTGTATTTCTAAATTTTTTTACGACCTTTTATATTCACCAAATGTATTGTAAATACGTATTTTAGATGTAAAATAATGTGAACTTAACGATAAAAATATAAAAAGTATGATTAGTTCAATACAAATGACTTTAAACGATATTTAGCGGAATTATCACCATTTTTTACCAAATTTTTTTTCTATTTTTTGTATTCACCCAAATGTATTGTAAACACGTGTTTTAGATGTTAAATAATGTGAACTTAACGTTAAAAATATAAAAAGTATGATTAGTTTAATAGAAATGACTTAAGACGATATTTAGCGGATTCATCACCTGTATTTCAAAATTTTTTTACGACCTTTTATATTCACCCAAATGTATTGTAAAGACGTGTTTTAGATGTAAAATAATGTGAACTTAACGATAAAAATATAAAAAGTATGATTAGTTCAATACAAATGACTTTAAACGATATTTAGCGGAATTATCACCATTTTTTACCTAATTTTTTCCCAAATTTTTTTTCTATTTTTTGTATTCACCCAAATGTATTGTAAATACGTGTTTTAGATGTAAAATAATGTGTACTTAACGATAAAAATATAAAAAGTATGATTAGTTCAATACAAATGACTTTAAACGATATTTAGCGGAATTATCACAATTTTTTACCAAATTTTTTTTCTATTTTTTGCATTCACCCAAATGTATTGTAAATACGTGTTTTAGATTGTAAAATAATGTGAACTTAACGATAAAAATATAAAAAGTATGATTAGTTCAATACAAATGACTTTAAACGATATTTAGCGGAATTATCACCATTTTTTACCCAATTTTTTCCCAAATTTTTTTTCTATTTTTTGTATTCACCCAAATGTATTGTAAACACGTGTTTTAGATGTAAAATAATGTGAACTTAACGTTAAAAATATAAAAAGTATGATTAGTTTAATAGAAACGACTTAAGACGATATTTAGCGGATTCATCACCTGTATTTCAAAATTTTTTTACGACCTTTTATATTCACCCAAATGTATTGTAAAGACGTGTTTTAGATGTAAAATAATGTGAACTTAACGATAAAAATATAAAAAGTATGATTAGTTCAATACAAATGACTTTAAACGATATTTAGCGGAATTATCACCATTTTTTACCCAATTTTTTCCCAAATTTTTTTTCTATTTTATTGTATTCACCCAAATGTATTGTAAACACGTGTTTTAGATGTAAAATAATGTGAACTTAACGTTAAAAATATAAAAAGTATGATTAGTTTAATAGAAATGACTTAAGACGATATTTAGCGGATTCATCACCTGTATTTCAAAATTTTTTTACGACCTTTTATATTCACCCAAATGTATTGTAAATACGTGTTTTAGATGTAAAATAATGTGAACATAACGATAAAAATATAAAAAGTATGATTAGTTCAATACAAATGACTTTAAACGATATTTAGCGGAATTATCACCATTTTTTACCCAATTTTTTCCCAAATTTTTTTTCTATTTTTTGTATTCACCCAAATGTATTGTAAACACGTGTTTTAGATGTAAAATAATGTGAACTTAACGTTAAAAATATAAAAAGTATGATTAGTTTAATAGAAATGACTTAAGACGATATTTAGCGGATTCATCACCTGTATTTCTAAATTTTTTTACGACCTTTTATATTCACCAAATGTATTGTAAATACGTATTTTAGATGTAAAATAATGTGAACTTAACGATAAAAATATAAAAAGTATGATTAGTTCAATACAAATGACTTTAAACGATATTTAGCGGAATTATCACCATTTTTTACCAAATTTTTTTTCTATTTTTTGTATTCACCCAAATGTATTGTAAACACGTGTTTTAGATGTTAAATAATGTGAACTTAACGTTAAAAATATAAAAAGTATGATTAGTTTAATAGAAATGACTTAAGACGATATTTAGCGGATTCATCACCTGTATTTCAAAATTTTTTTACGACCTTTTATATTCACCCAAATGTATTGTAAAGACGTGTTTTAGATGTAAAATAATGTGAACTTAACGATAAAAATATAAAAAGTATGATTAGTTCAATACAAATGACTTTAAACGATATTTAGCGGAATTATCACCATTTTTTACCTAATTTTTTCCCAAATTTTTTTTCTATTTTTTGTATTCACCCAAATGTATTGTAAATACGTGTTTTAGATGTAAAATAATGTGTACTTAACGATAAAAATATAAAAAGTATGATTAGTTCAATACAAATGACTTTAAACGATATTTAGCGGAATTATCACAATTTTTTACCAAATTTTTTTTCTATTTTTTGCATTCACCCAAATGTATTGTAAATACGTGTTTTAGATTGTAAAATAATGTGAACTTAACGATAAAAATATAAAAAGTATGATTAGTTCAATACAAATGACTTTAAACGATATTTAGCGGAATTATCACCATTTTTTACCCAATTTTTTCCCAAATTTTTTTTCTATTTTTTGTATTCACCCAAATGTATTGTAAACACGTGTTTTAGATGTAAAATAATGTGAACTTAACGTTAAAAATATAAAAAGTATGATTAGTTTAATAGAAACGACTTAAGACGATATTTAGCGGATTCATCACCTGTATTTCAAAATTTTTTTACGACCTTTTATATTCACCCAAATGTATTGTAAAGACGTGTTTTAGATGTAAAATAATGTGAACTTAACGATAAAAATATAAAAAGTATGATTAGTTCAATACAAATGACTTTAAACGATATTTAGCGGAATTATCACCATTTTTTACCCAATTTTTTCCCAAATTTTTTTTCTATTTTATTGTATTCACCCAAATGTATTGTAAACACGTGTTTTAGATGTAAAATAATGTGAACTTAACGTTAAAAATATAAAAAGTATGATTAGTTTAATAGAAATGACTTAAGACGATATTTAGCGGATTCATCACCTGTATTTCAAAATTTTTTTACGACCTTTTATATTCACCCAAATGTATTGTAAATACGTGTTTTAGATGTAAAATAATGTGAACATAACGATAAAAATATAAAAAGTATGATTAGTTCAATACAAATGACTTTAAACGATATTTAGCGGAATTATCACCATTTTTTACCCAATTTTTTCCCAAATTTTTTTTCTATTTTATTGTATTCACCCAAATGTATTGTAAACACGTGTTTTAGATGTAAAATAATGTGAACTTAACGTTAAAAATATAAAAAGTATGATTAGTTTAATAGAAATGACTTAAGACGATATTTAGCGGATTCATCACCTGTATTTCTAAATTTTTTTACGACCTTTTATATTCACCAAATGTATTGTAAATACGTATTTTAGATGTAAAATAATGTGAACTTAACGATAAAAATATAAAAAGTATGATTAGTTCAATACAAATGACTTTAAACGATATTTAGCGGAATTATCACCATTTTTTACCAAATTTTTTTTCTATTTTTTGTATTCACCCAAATGTATTGTAAACACGTGTTTTAGATGTAAAATAATGTGAACTTAACTTTAAAAATATAAAAAGTATGATTAGTATAATAGAAATGACTTAAGACGATATTTAGCGGATTCATCACCTGTATTTCAAAATTTTTTTACGACCTTTTATATTCACCCAAATGTATTCTAAAGACGTGTTTTAGATGTAAAATTATGTGAACTTAACGATAAAAATATAAAAAGTATGATTAGTTCAATACAAATGACTTTAAACGATATTTAGCGGAATTATCAGCATTTTTTACCCAATTTTTTCCCAAATTTTTTTTCTATTTTTTTTATTCACCCAAATGTATTGTAAATACGTGTTTTAGATGTAAAATAATGTGAACTTAACGATAAAAATATAAAAAGTATGATTAGTTAAATAGAAATGACTTAAGACGATATTTAGCGGTTTCATCACCTGTATTACAAAATTTTTTTACGACCTTTTATATTCACCCAAATGTATTGTAAAGACGTGTTTTAGATGTAAAATAATGTGAACTTAACGATAAAAATATAAAAAGTATGATTAGTTCAATACAAATGACTTTAAACGATATTTAGCGGAATTATCACAATTTTTTACCAAATTTTTTTTCTATTTTTTGTATTCACCCAAATGTATTGTAAATACGTGTTTTAGATTGTAAAATAATGTGAACTTAACGATAAAAATATAAAAAGTATGATTAGTTCAATACAAATGACTTTAAACGATATTTAGCGGAATTATCACCATTTTTTACCCAATTTTTTCCCAAATTTTTTTTCTATTTTTTGTATTCACCCAAATGTATTGTAAACACGTGTTTTAGATGTAAAATAATGTGAACTTAACGTTAAAAATATAAAAAGTATGATTAGTTTAATAGAAATGACTTAAGACGATATTTAGCGGATTCATCACCTGTATTTCTAAATTTTTTTACGACCTTTTATATTCACCAAATGTATTGTAAATACGTATTTTAGATGTAAAATAATGTGAACTTAACGATAAAAATATAAAAAGTATGATTAGTTCAATACAAATGACTTTAAACGATATTTAGCGGAATTATCACCATTTTTTACCAAATTTTTTTTCTATTTTTTGTATTCACCCAAATGTATTGTAAACACGTGTTTTAGATGTTAAATAATGTGAACTTAACGTTAAAAATATAAAAAGTATGATTAGTTTAATAGAAATGACTTAAGACGATATTTAGCGGATTCATCACCTGTATTTCAAAATTTTTTTACGACCTTTTATATTCACCCAAATGTATTGTAAAGACGTGTTTTAGATGTAAAATAATGTGAACTTAACGATAAAAATATAAAAAGTATGATTAGTTCAATACAAATGACTTTAAACGATATTTAGCGGAATTATCACCATTTTTTACCTAATTTTTTCCCAAATTTTTTTTCTATTTTTTGTATTCACCCAAATGTATTGTAAATACGTGTTTTAGATGTAAAATAATGTGTACTTAACGATAAAAATATAAAAAGTATGATTAGTTCAATACAAATGACTTTAAACGATATTTAGCGGAATTATCACAATTTTTTACCAAATTTTTTTTCTATTTTTTGCATTCACCCAAATGTATTGTAAATACGTGTTTTAGATTGTAAAATAATGTGAACTTAACGATAAAAATATAAAAAGTATGATTAGTTCAATACAAATGACTTTAAACGATATTTAGCGGAATTATCACCATTTTTTACCCAATTTTTTCCCAAATTTTTTTTCTATTTTTTGTATTCACCCAAATGTATTGTAAACACGTGTTTTAGATGTAAAATAATGTGAACTTAACGTTAAAAATATAAAAAGTATGATTAGTTTAATAGAAACGACTTAAGACGATATTTAGCGGATTCATCACCTGTATTTCAAAATTTTTTTACGACCTTTTATATTCACCCAAATGTATTGTAAAGACGTGTTTTAGATGTAAAATAATGTGAACTTAACGATAAAAATATAAAAAGTATGATTAGTTCAATACAAATGACTTTAAACGATATTTAGCGGAATTATCACCATTTTTTACCCAATTTTTTCCCAAATTTTTTTTCTATTTTATTGTATTCACCCAAATGTATTGTAAACACGTGTTTTAGATGTAAAATAATGTGAACTTAACGTTAAAAATATAAAAAGTATGATTAGTTTAATAGAAATGACTTAAGACGATATTTAGCGGATTCATCACCTGTATTTCAAAATTTTTTTACGACCTTTTATATTCACCCAAATGTATTGTAAATACGTGTTTTAGATGTAAAATAATGTGAACATAACGATAAAAATATAAAAAGTATGATTAGTTCAATACAAATGACTTTAAACGATATTTAGCGGAATTATCACCATTTTTTACCCAATTTTTTCCCAAATTTTTTTTCTATTTTATTGTATTCACCCAAATGTATTGTAAACACGTGTTTTAGATGTAAAATAATGTGAACTTAACGTTAAAAATATAAAAAGTATGATTAGTTTAATAGAAATGACTTAAGACGATATTTAGCGGATTCATCACCTGTATTTCAAAATTTTTTTACGACCTTTTATATTCACCCAAATGTATTGTAAAGACGTGTTTTAGATGTAAAATAATGTGAACTTAACGATAAAAATATAAAAAGTATGATTAGTTCAATACAAATGACTTTAAACGATATTTAGCGGAATTATCACAATTTTTTACCAAATTTTTTTTCTATTTTTTGTATTCACCCAAATGTATTGTAAATACGTGTTTTAGATTGTAAAATAATGTGAACTTAACGATAAAAATATAAAAAGTATGATTAGTTCAATACAAATGACTTTAAACGATATTTAGCGGAATTATCACCATTTTTTACCCAATTTTTTCCCAAATTTTTTTTCTATTTTTTGTATTCACCCAAATGTATTGTAAAGACGTGTTTTAGATGTAAAATAATGTGAACATAACGATAAAAATATAAAAAGTATGATTAGTTCAATACAAATGACTTTAAACGATATTTAGTGGAATTATCACCATTTTTTACCAAATTTTTTTTCTATTTTTTGTATTCACCCAAATGTATTGTAAATACGTGTTTTAGATGTAAAATAATGTGAACTTAACGATAAAAATATAAAAAGTATGATTAGTTCAATACAAATGACTTTAAACGATATTTAGTGGAATTATCACCATTTTTTACCAAATTTTTTTTCTATTTTTTTTATTCACCCAAATGTATTGTAAATACGTGTTTTAGATGTAAAATAATGTGAACTTAACGATAAAAATATAAAAAGTATGATTAGTTAAATAGAAATGACTTAAGACGATATTTAGCGGATTCATCACCTGTATTACAAAATTTTTTTACGACCTTTTATATTCACCCAAATGTATTGTAAAGACGTGTTTTAGATGTAAAATAATGTGAACTTAACGATAAAAATATAAAAAGTATGATTAGTTCAATACAAATGACTTTAAACGATATTTAGCGGAATTATCACAATTTTTTACCAAATTTTTTTTCTATTTTTTGTATTCACCCAAATGTATTGTAAATACGTGTTTTAGATTGTAAAATAATGTGAACTTAACGATAAAAATATAAAAAGTATGATTAGTTCAATACAAATGACTTTAAACGATATTTAGCGGAATTATCACCATTTTTTACCCAATTTTTTCCCAAATTTTTTTTCTATTTTTTGTATTCACCCAAATGTATTGTAAACACGTGTTTTAGATGTAAAATAATGTGAACTTAACGTTAAAAATATAAAAAGTATGATTAGTTTAATAGAAATGACTTAAGACGATATTTAGCGGATTCATCACCTGTATTTCTAAATTTTTTTACGACCTTTTATATTCACCCAAATTTATTGTAAATACGTGTTTTAGATGTAAAATAATGTGAACTTAACGATAAAAATATAAAAAGTATGATTAGTTCAATACAAATGACTTTAAACGATATTTAGCGGAATTATCACCATTTTTTACCAAATTTTTTTTCTATTTTTTGTATTCACCCAAATGTATTGTAAACACGTGTTTTAGATGTTAAATAATGTGAACTTAACGTTAAAAATATAAAAAGTATGATTAGTTTAATAGAAATGACTTAAGACGATATTTAGCGGATTCATCACCTGTATTTCAAAATTTTTTTACGACCTTTTATATTCACCCAAATGTATTGTAAAGACGTGTTTTAGATGTAAAATAATGTGAACTTAACGATAAAAATATAAAAAGTATGATTAGTTCAATACAAATGACTTTAAACGATATTTAGCGGAATTATCACCATTTTTTACCTAATTTTTTCCCAAATTTTTTTTCTATTTTTTGTATTCACCCAAATGTATTGTAAATACGTGTTTTAGATGTAAAATAATGTGTACTTAACGATAAAAATATAAAAAGTATGATTAGTTCAATACAAATGACTTTAAACGATATTTAGCGGAATTATCACAATTTTTTACCAAATTTTTTTTCTATTTTTTGTATTCACCCAAATGTATTGTAAATACGTGTTTTAGATTGTAAAATAATGTGAACTTAACGATAAAAATATAAAAAGTATGATTAGTTCAATACAAATGACTTTAAACGATATTTAGCGGAATTATCACCATTTTTTACCCAATTTTTTCCCAAATTTTTTTTCTATTTTTTGTATTCACCCAAATGTATTGTAAACACGTGTTTTAGATGTAAAATAATGTGAACTTAACGTTAAAAATATAAAAAGTATGATTAGTTTAATAGAAATGACTTAAGACGATATTTAGCGGATTCATCACCTGTATTTCAAAATTTTTTTACGACCTTTTATATTCACCCAAATGTATTGTAAAGACGTGTTTTAGATGTAAAATAATGTGAACTTAACGATAAAAATTTAAAAAGTATGATTAGTTCAATACAAATGACTTTAAACGATATTTAGCGGAATTATCACCATTTTTTACCCAAATTTTTTTTCTATTTTTTGTATTCACCCAAATGTATTGTAAATACGTGTTTTAGATGTAAAATAATGTGAACTTAACGATAAAAATATAAAAAGTATGATTAGTTCAATACAAATGACTTTAAACGATATTTAGCGGAATTATCACAATTTTTTACCAAATTTTTTTTCTATTTTTTGTATTCACCCAAATGTATTGTAAATACGTGTTTTAGATTGTAAAATAATGTGAACTTAACGATAAAAATATAAAAAGTATGATTAGTTCAATACAAATGACTTTAAACGATATTTAGCGGAATTATCACCATTTTTTACCCAATTTTTTCCCAAATTTTTTTTCTATTTTTTGTATTCACCCAAATGTATTGTAAAGACGTGTTTTAGATGTAAAATAATGTGAACATAACGATAAAAATATAAAAAGTATGATTAGTTCAATACAAATGACTTTAAACGATATTTAGTGGAATTATCACCATTTTTTACCAAATTTTTTTTCTATTTTTTGTATTCACCCAAATGTATTGTAAATACGTGTTTTAGATGTAAAATAATGTGAACTTAACGATAAAAATATAAAAAGTATGATTAGTTCAATACAAATGACTTTAAACGATATTTAGTGGAATTATCACCATTTTTTACCAAATTTTTTTTCTATTTTTTTTATTCACCCAAATGTATTGTAAATACGTGTTTTAGATGTAAAATAATGTGAACTTAACGATAAAAATATAAAAAGTATGATTAGTTAAATAGAAATGACTTAAGACGATATTTAGCGGATTCATCACCTGTATTACAAAATTTTTTTACGACCTTTTATATTCACCCAAATGTATTGTAAAGACGTGTTTTAGATGTAAAATAATGTGAACTTAACGATAAAAATATAAAAAGTATGATTAGTTCAATACAAATGACTTTAAACGATATTTAGCGGAATTATCACAATTTTTTACCAAATTTTTTTTCTATTTTTTGTATTCACCCAAATGTATTGTAAATACGTGTTTTAGATTGTAAAATAATGTGAACTTAACGATAAAAATATAAAAAGTATGATTAGTTCAATACAAATGACTTTAAACGATATTTAGCGGAATTATCACCATTTTTTACCCAATTTTTTCCCAAATTTTTTTTCTATTTTTTGTATTCACCCAAATGTATTGTAAACACGTGTTTTAGATGTAAAATAATGTGAACTTAACGTTAAAAATATAAAAAGTATGATTAGTTTAATAGAAATGACTTAAGACGATATTTAGCGGATTCATCACCTGTATTTCTAAATTTTTTTACGACCTTTTATATTCACCCAAATTTATTGTAAATACGTGTTTTAGATGTAAAATAATGTGAACTTAACGATAAAAATATAAAAAGTATGATTAGTTCAATACAAATGACTTTAAACGATATTTAGCGGAATTATCACCATTTTTTACCAAATTTTTTTTCTATTTTTTGTATTCACCCAAATGTATTGTAAACACGTGTTTTAGATGTTAAATAATGTGAACTTAACGTTAAAAATATAAAAAGTATGATTAGTTTAATAGAAATGACTTAAGACGATATTTAGCGGATTCATCACCTGTATTTCAAAATTTTTTTACGACCTTTTATATTCACCCAAATGTATTGTAAAGACGTGTTTTAGATGTAAAATAATGTGAACTTAACGATAAAAATATAAAAAGTATGATTAGTTCAATACAAATGACTTTAAACGATATTTAGCGGAATTATCACCATTTTTTACCTAATTTTTTCCCAAATTTTTTTTCTATTTTTTGTATTCACCCAAATGTATTGTAAATACGTGTTTTAGATGTAAAATAATGTGTACTTAACGATAAAAATATAAAAAGTATGATTAGTTCAATACAAATGACTTTAAACGATATTTAGCGGAATTATCACAATTTTTTACCAAATTTTTTTTCTATTTTTTGTATTCACCCAAATGTATTGTAAATACGTGTTTTAGATTGTAAAATAATGTGAACTTAACGATAAAAATATAAAAAGTATGATTAGTTCAATACAAATGACTTTAAACGATATTTAGCGGAATTATCACCATTTTTTACCCAATTTTTTCCCAAATTTTTTTTCTATTTTTTGTATTCACCCAAATGTATTGTAAACACGTGTTTTAGATGTAAAATAATGTGAACTTAACGTTAAAAATATAAAAAGTATGATTAGTTTAATAGAAATGACTTAAGACGATATTTAGCGGATTCATCACCTGTATTTCAAAATTTTTTTACGACCTTTTATATTCACCCAAATGTATTGTAAAGACGTGTTTTAGATGTAAAATAATGTGAACTTAACGATAAAAATTTAAAAAGTATGATTAGTTCAATACAAATGACTTTAAACGATATTTAGCGGAATTATCACCATTTTTTACCAAATTTTTTTTCTATTTTTTGTATTCACCCAAATGTATTGTAAATACGTGTTTTAGATGTAAAATAATGTGAACATAACGATAAAAATATAAAAAGTATGATTAGTTCAATACAAATGACTTTAAACGATATTTAGCGGAATTATCACCATTTTTTACCAAATTTTTTCCCAAATTTTTTTTCTATTTTTTGTATTCACCCAAATGTATTGTAAATACGTGTTTTAGATGTAAAATAATGTGAACTTAACGATAAAAATATAAAAAGTATGATTAGTTAAATAGAAATGACTTAAGACGATATTTAGCGGTTTCATCACCTGTATTACAAAATTTTTTTACGACCTTTTATATTCACCCAAATGTATTGTAAAGACGTGTTTTAGATGTAAAATAATGTGAACTTAACGATAAAAATATAAAAAGTATGATTAGTTCAATACAAATGACTTTAAACGATATTTAGCGGAATTATCACAATTTTTTACCAAATTTTTTTTCTATTTTTTGTATTCACCCAAATGTATTGTAAATACGTGTTTTAGATTGTAAAATAATGTGAACTTAACGATAAAAATATAAAAAGTATGATTAGTTCAATACAAATGACTTTAAACGATATTTAGCGGAATTATCACCATTTTTTACCCAATTTTTTCCCAAATTTTTTTTCTATTTTTTGTATTCACCCAAATGTATTGTAAACACGTGTTTTAGATGTAAAATAATGTGAACTTAACGTTAAAAATATAAAAAGTATGATTAGTTTAATAGAAATGACTTAAGACGATATTTAGCGGATTCATCACCTGTATTTCTAAATTTTTTTACGACCTTTTATATTCACCAAATGTATTGTAAATACGTATTTTAGATGTAAAATAATGTGAACTTAACGATAAAAATATAAAAAGTATGATTAGTTCAATACAAATGACTTTAAACGATATTTAGCGGAATTATCACCATTTTTTACCAAATTTTTTTTCTATTTTTTGTATTCACCCAAATGTATTGTAAACACGTGTTTTAGATGTAAAATAATGTGAACTTAACTTTAAAAATATAAAAAGTATGATTAGTATAATAGAAATGACTTAAGACGATATTTAGCGGATTCATCACCTGTATTTCAAAATTTTTTTACGACCTTTTATATTCACCCAAATGTATTCTAAAGACGTGTTTTAGATGTAAAATTATGTGAACTTAACGATAAAAATATAAAAAGTATGATTAGTTCAATACAAATGACTTTAAACGATATTTAGCGGAATTATCAGCATTTTTTACCCAATTTTTTCCCAAATTTTTTTTCTATTTTTTTTATTCACCCAAATGTATTGTAAATACGTGTTTTAGATGTAAAATAATGTGAACTTAACGATAAAAATATAAAAAGTATGATTAGTTAAATAGAAATGACTTAAGACGATATTTAGCGGTTTCATCACCTGTATTACAAAATTTTTTTACGACCTTTTATATTCACCCAAATGTATTGTAAAGACGTGTTTTAGATGTAAAATAATGTGAACTTAACGATAAAAATATAAAAAGTATGATTAGTTCAATACAAATGACTTTAAACGATATTTAGCGGAATTATCACAATTTTTTACCAAATTTTTTTTCTATTTTTTGTATTCACCCAAATGTATTGTAAATACGTGTTTTAGATTGTAAAATAATGTGAACTTAACGATAAAAATATAAAAAGTATGATTAGTTCAATACAAATGACTTTAAACGATATTTAGCGGAATTATCACCATTTTTTACCCAATTTTTTCCCAAATTTTTTTTCTATTTTTTGTATTCACCCAAATGTATTGTAAACACGTGTTTTAGATGTAAAATAATGTGAACTTAACGTTAAAAATATAAAAAGTATGATTAGTTTAATAGAAATGACTTAAGACGATATTTAGCGGATTCATCACCTGTATTTCTAAATTTTTTTACGACCTTTTATATTCACCAAATGTATTGTAAATACGTATTTTAGATGTAAAATAATGTGAACTTAACGATAAAAATATAAAAAGTATGATTAGTTCAATACAAATGACTTTAAACGATATTTAGCGGAATTATCACCATTTTTTACCAAATTTTTTTTCTATTTTTTGTATTCACCCAAATGTATTGTAAACACGTGTTTTAGATGTAAAATAATGTGAACTTAACTTTAAAAATATAAAAAGTATGATTAGTATAATAGAAATGACTTAAGACGATATTTAGCGGATTCATCACCTGTATTTCAAAATTTTTTTACGACCTTTTATATTCACCCAAATGTATTCTAAAGACGTGTTTTAGATGTAAAATTATGTGAACTTAACGATAAAAATATAAAAAGTATGATTAGTTCAATACAAATGACTTTAAACGATATTTAGCGGAATTATCAGCATTTTTTACCCAATTTTTTCCCAAATTTTTTTTCTATTTTTTTTATTCACCCAAATGTATTGTAAATACGTGTTTTAGATGTAAAATAATGTGAACTTAACGATAAAAATATAAAAAGTATGATTAGTTAAATAGAAATGACTTAAGACGATATTTAGCGGTTTCATCACCTGTATTACAAAATTTTTTTACGACCTTTTATATTCACCCAAATGTATTGTAAAGACGTGTTTTAGATGTAAAATAATGTGAACTTAACGATAAAAATATAAAAAGTATGATTAGTTCAATACAAATGACTTTAAACGATATTTAGCGGAATTATCACAATTTTTTACCAAATTTTTTTTCTATTTTTTGTATTCACCCAAATGTATTGTAAATACGTGTTTTAGATTGTAAAATAATGTGAACTTAACGATAAAAATATAAAAAGTATGATTAGTTCAATACAAATGACTTTAAACGATATTTAGCGGAATTATCACCATTTTTTACCCAATTTTTTCCCAAATTTTTTTTCTATTTTTTGTATTCACCCAAATGTATTGTAAACACGTGTTTTAGATGTAAAATAATGTGAACTTAACGTTAAAAATATAAAAAGTATGATTAGTTTAATAGAAATGACTTAAGACGATATTTAGCGGATTCATCACCTGTATTTCTAAATTTTTTTACGACCTTTTATATTCACCAAATGTATTGTAAATACGTATTTTAGATGTAAAATAATGTGAACTTAACGATAAAAATATAAAAAGTATGATTAGTTCAATACAAATGACTTTAAACGATATTTAGCGGAATTATCACCATTTTTTACCAAATTTTTTTTCTATTTTTTGTATTCACCCAAATGTATTGTAAACACGTGTTTTAGATGTTAAATAATGTGAACTTAACGTTAAAAATATAAAAAGTATGATTAGTTTAATAGAAATGACTTAAGACGATATTTAGCGGATTCATCACCTGTATTTCAAAATTTTTTTACGACCTTTTATATTCACCCAAATGTATTGTAAAGACGTGTTTTAGATGTAAAATAATGTGAACTTAACGATAAAAATATAAAAAGTATGATTAGTTCAATACAAATGACTTTAAACGATATTTAGCGGAATTATCACCATTTTTTACCTAATTTTTTCCCAAATTTTTTTTCTATTTTTTGTATTCACCCAAATGTATTGTAAATACGTGTTTTAGATGTAAAATAATGTGTACTTAACGATAAAAATATAAAAAGTATGATTAGTTCAATACAAATGACTTTAAACGATATTTAGCGGAATTATCACAATTTTTTACCAAATTTTTTTTCTATTTTTTGCATTCACCCAAATGTATTGTAAATACGTGTTTTAGATTGTAAAATAATGTGAACTTAACGATAAAAATATAAAAAGTATGATTAGTTCAATACAAATGACTTTAAACGATATTTAGCGGAATTATCACCATTTTTTACCCAATTTTTTCCCAAATTTTTTTTCTATTTTTTGTATTCACCCAAATGTATTGTAAACACGTGTTTTAGATGTAAAATAATGTGAACTTAACGTTAAAAATATAAAAAGTATGATTAGTTTAATAGAAACGACTTAAGACGATATTTAGCGGATTCATCACCTGTATTTCAAAATTTTTTTACGACCTTTTATATTCACCCAAATGTATTGTAAAGACGTGTTTTAGATGTAAAATAATGTGAACTTAACGATAAAAATATAAAAAGTATGATTAGTTCAATACAAATGACTTTAAACGATATTTAGCGGAATTATCACCATTTTTTACCCAATTTTTTCCCAAATTTTTTTTCTATTTTATTGTATTCACCCAAATGTATTGTAAACACGTGTTTTAGATGTAAAATAATGTGAACTTAACGTTAAAAATATAAAAAGTATGATTAGTTTAATAGAAATGACTTAAGACGATATTTAGCGGATTCATCACCTGTATTTCAAAATTTTTTTACGACCTTTTATATTCACCCAAATGTATTGTAAATACGTGTTTTAGATGTAAAATAATGTGAACATAACGATAAAAATATAAAAAGTATGATTAGTTCAATACAAATGACTTTAAACGATATTTAGCGGAATTATCACCATTTTTTACCCAATTTTTTCCCAAATTTTTTTTCTATTTTATTGTATTCACCCAAATGTATTGTAAACACGTGTTTTAGATGTAAAATAATGTGAACTTAACGTTAAAAATATAAAAAGTATGATTAGTTTAATAGAAATGACTTAAGACGATATTTAGCGGATTCATCACCTGTATTTCAAAATTTTTTTACGACCTTTTATATTCACCCAAATGTATTGTAAAGACGTGTTTTAGATGTAAAATAATGTGAACTTAACGATAAAAATATAAAAAGTATGATTAGTTCAATACAAATGACTTTAAACGATATTTAGCGGAATTATCACAATTTTTTACCAAATTTTTTTTCTATTTTTTGTATTCACCCAAATGTATTGTAAATACGTGTTTTAGATTGTAAAATAATGTGAACTTAACGATAAAAATATAAAAAGTATGATTAGTTCAATACAAATGACTTTAAACGATATTTAGCGGAATTATCACCATTTTTTACCCAATTTTTTCCCAAATTTTTTTTCTATTTTTTGTATTCACCCAAATGTATTGTAAACACGTGTTTTAGATGTAAAATAATGTGAACTTAACGTTAAAAATATAAAAAGTATGATTAGTTTAATAGAAATGACTCAAGACGATATTTAGCGGATTCATCACCTGTATTTCAAAATTTTTTTACGACCTTTTATATTCACCCAAATGTATTGTAAAGACGTGTTTTAGATGTAAAATAATGTGAACATAACGATAAAAATATAAAAAGTATGATTAGTTCAATACAAATGACTTTAAACGATATTTAGTGGAATTATCACCATTTTTTACCAAATTTTTTTTCTATTTTTTGTATTCACCCAAATGTATTGTAAATACGTGTTTTAGATGTAAAATAATGTGAACTTAACGATAAAAATATAAAAAGTATGATTAGTTCAATACAAATGACTTTAAACGATATTTAGTGGAATTATCACCATTTTTTACCAAATTTTTTTTCTATTTTTTTTATTCACCCAAATGTATTGTAAATACGTGTTTTAGATGTAAAATAATGTGAACTTAACGATAAAAATATAAAAAGTATGATTAGTTAAATAGAAATGACTTAAGACGATATTTAGCGGATTCATCACCTGTATTACAAAATTTTTTTACGACCTTTTATATTCACCCAAATGTATTGTAAAGACGTGTTTTAGATGTAAAATAATGTGAACTTAACGATAAAAATATAAAAAGTATGATTAGTTCAATACAAATGACTTTAAACGATATTTAGCGGAATTATCACCATTTTTTACCAAATTTTTTTTCTATTTTTTGTATTCACCCAAATGTATTGTAAACACGTGTTTTAGATGTTAAATAATGTGAACTTAACGTTAAAAATATAAAAAGTATGATTAGTTTAATAGAAATGACTTAAGACGATATTTAGCGGATTCATCACCTGTATTTCTAAATTTTTTTACGACCTTTTATATTCACCCAAATGTATTGTAAACACGTGTTTTAGATGTTAAATAATGTGAACTTAACGTTAAAAATATAAAAAGTATGATTAGTTTAATAGAAATGACTTAAGACGATATTTAGCGGATTCATCACCTGTATTTCAAAATTTTTTTACGACCTTTTATATTCACCCAAATGTATTGTAAAGACGTGTTTTAGATGTAAAATAATGTGAACTTAACGATAAAAATATAAAAAGTATGATTAGTTCAATACAAATGACTTTAAACGATATTTAGCGGAATTATCACCATTTTTTACCTAATTTTTTCCCAAATTTTTTTTCTATTTTTTGTATTCACCCAAATGTATTGTAAATACGTGTTTTAGATGTAAAATAATGTGTACTTAACGATAAAAATATAAAAAGTATGATTAGTTCAATACAAATGACTTTAAACGATATTTAGCGGAATTATCACAATTTTTTACCAAATTTTTTTTCTATTTTTTGTATTCACCCAAATGTATTGTAAATACGTGTTTTAGATTGTAAAATAATGTGAACTTAACGATAAAAATATAAAAAGTATGATTAGTTCAATACAAATGACTTTAAACGATATTTAGCGGAATTATCACCATTTTTTACCCAATTTTTTCCCAAATTTTTTTTCTATTTTTTGTATTCACCCAAATGTATTGTAAACACGTGTTTTAGATGTAAAATAATGTGAACTTAACGTTAAAAATATAAAAAGTATGATTAGTTTAATAGAAATGACTTAAGACGATATTTAGCGGATTCATCACCTGTATTTCAAAATTTTTTTACGACCTTTTATATTCACCCAAATGTATTGTAAAGACGTGTTTTAGATGTAAAATAATGTGAACTTAACGATAAAAATTTAAAAAGTATGATTAGTTCAATACAAATGACTTTAAACGATATTTAGCGGAATTATCACCATTTTTTACCAAATTTTTTTTCTATTTTTTGTATTCACCCAAATGTATTGTAAATACGTGTTTTAGATGTAAAATAATGTGAACATAACGATAAAAATATAAAAAGTATGATTAGTTCAATACAAATGACTTTAAACGATATTTAGCGGAATTATCACCATTTTTTACCAAATTTTTTCCCAAATTTTTTTTCTATTTTTTGTATTCACCCAAATGTATTGTAAATACGTGTTTTAGATGTAAAATAATGTGAACTTAACGATAAAAATATAAAAAGTATGATTAGTTCAATACAAATGACTTTAAACGATATTTAGCGGAATTATTACCATTTTTTACCAAATTTTTTTTCTATTTTTTGTATTCACCCAAATGTATTGTAAACACGTGTTTTAGATGTAAAATAATGTGAACTTAACGTTAAAAATATAAAAAGTATGATTAGTTTAATAGAAATGACTTAAGACGATATTTAGCGGATTCATCACCTGTATTTCTAAATTTTTTTACGACCTTTTATATTCACCCAAATGTATTGTAAAGACGTGTTTTAGATGTAAAATAATGTGAACTTAACGATAAAAATATAAAAAGTATGATTAGTTCAATACAAATGACTTTAAACGATATTTAGCGGAATTATTACCATTTTTTACCAAATTTTTTTTCTATTTTTTGTATTCACCCAAATGTATTGTAAACACGTGTTTTAGATGTAAAATAATGTGAACTTAACGTTAAAAATATAAAAAGTATGATTAGTTTAATAGAAATGACTTAAGACGATATTTAGCGGATTCATCACCTGTATTTCTAAATTTTTTTACGACCTTTTATATTCACCCAAATGTATTGTAAAGACGTGTTTTAGATGTAAAATTATGTGAACTTAACGATAAAAATATAAAAAGTATGATTAGTTCAATACAAATGACTTTAAACGATATTTAGCGGAATTATCAGCATTTTTTACCCAATTTTTTCCCAAATTTTTTTTCTATTTTTTGTATTCACCCAAATGTATTGTAAATACGTGTTTTAGATGTAAAATAATGTGAACATAACGATAAAAATATAAAAAGTATGATTAGTTCAATACAAATGACTTTAAACGATATTTAGCGGAATTATCACCATTTTTTACCAAATTTTTTCCCAAATTTTTTTTCTATTTTTTGTATTCACCCAAATGTATTGTAAATACGTGTTTTAGATGTAAAATAATGTGAACTTAACGATAAAAATATAAAAAGTATGATTAGTTCAATACAAATGACTTTAAACGATATTTAGCGGAATTATCACCATTTTTTACCAAATTTTTTCCCAAATTTTTTTTCTATTTTTTGTATTCACCCAAATGTATTGTAAATACGTGTTTTAGATGTAAAATAATGTGAACTTAACGATAAAAATATAAAAAGTATGATTAGTTCAATACAAATGACTTTAAACGATATTTAGCGGAATTATCACCATTTTTTAACCAATTTTTTCCCAAATTTTTTTTCTATTTTATTGTATTCACCCAAATGTATTGTAAACACGTGTTTTAGATGTAAAATAATGTGAACTTAACGTTAAAAATATAAAAAGTATGATTAGTTTAATAGAAATGACTTAAGACGATATTTAGCGGATTCATCACCTGTATTTCAAAATTTTTTTACGACCTTTTATATTCACCCAAATGTATTGTAAATACGTGTTTTAGATGTAAAATAATGTGAACATAACGATAAAAATATAAAAAGTATGATTAGTTCAATACAAATGACTTTAAACGATATTTAGCGGAATTATCACCATTTTTTACCCAATTTTTTCCCAAATTTTTTTTCTATTTTATTGTATTCACCCAAATGTATTGTAAACACGTGTTTTAGATGTAAAATAATGTGAACTTAACATTAAAAATATAAAAAGTATGATTAGTTTAATAGAAATGACTTAAGACGATATTTAGCGGATTCATCACCTGTATTTCAAAATTTTTTTACGACCTTTTATATTCACCCAAATGTATTGTAAAGACGTGTTTTAGATGTAAAATAATGTGAACTTAACGATAAAAATATAAAAAGTATGATTAGTTCAATACAAATGACTTTAAACGATATTTAGCGGAATTATCACAATTTTTTACCAAATTTTTTTTCTATTTTTTGTATTCACCCAAATGTATTGTAAATACGTGTTTTAGATTGTAAAATAATGTGAACTTAACGATAAAAATATAAAAAGTATGATTAGTTCAATACAAATGACTTTAAACGATATTTAGCGGAATTATCACCATTTTTTACCCAATTTTTTCCCAAATTTTTTTTCTATTTTTTGTATTCACCCAAATGTATTGTAAACACGTGTTTTAGATGTAAAATAATGTGAACTTAACGTTAAAAATATAAAAAGTATGATTAGTTTAATAGAAATGACTCAAGACGATATTTAGCGGATTCATCACCTGTATTTCAAAATTTTTTTACGACCTTTTATATTCACCCAAATGTATTGTAAAGACGTGTTTTAGATGTAAAATAATGTGAACATAACGATAAAAATATAAAAAGTATGATTAGTTCAATACAAATGACTTTAAACGATATTTAGCGGAATTATCACCATTTTTTACCCAATTTTTTCCCAAATTTTTTTTCTATTTTTTGTATTCACCCAAATGTATTGTAAATACGTGTTTTAGATGTAAAATAATGTGAACTTAACGATAAAAATATAAAAAGTATGATTAGTTCAATACAAATGACTTTAAACGATATTTAGTGGAATTATCACCATTTTTTACCAAATTTTTTTTCTATTTTTTTTATTCACCCAAATGTATTGTAAATACGTGTTTTAGATGTAAAATAATGTGAACTTAACGATAAAAATATAAAAAGTATGATTAGTTAAATAGAAATGACTTAAGACGATATTTAGCGGATTCATCACCTGTATTACAAAATTTTTTTACGACCTTTTATATTCACCCAAATGTATTGTAAAGACGTGTTTTAGATGTAAAATAATGTGAACTTAACGATAAAAATATAAAAAGTATGATTAGTTCAATACAAATGACTTTAAACGATATTTAGCGGAATTATCACAATTTTTTACCAAATTTTTTTTCTATTTTTTGTATTCACCCAAATGTATTGTAAATACGTGTTTTAGATTGTAAAATAATGTGAACTTAACGATAAAAATATAAAAAGTATGATTAGTTCAATACAAATGACTTTAAACGATATTTAGCGGAATTATCACCATTTTTTACCCAATTTTTTCCCAAATTTTTTTTCTATTTTTTGTATTCACCCAAATGTATTGTAAACACGTGTTTTAGATGTAAAATAATGTGAACTTAACGTTAAAAATATAAAAAGTATGATTAGTTTAATAGAAATGACTTAAGACGATATTTAGCGGATTCATCACCTGTATTTCTAAATTTTTTTACGACCTTTTATATTCACCCAAATGTATTGTAAATACGTGTTTTAGATGTAAAATAATGTGAACTTAACGATAAAAATATAAAAAGTATGATTAGTTCAATACAAATGACTTTAAACGATATTTAGCGGAATTATCACCATTTTTTACCAAATTTTTTTTCTATTTTTTGTATTCACCCAAATGTATTGTAAACACGTGTTTTAGATGTTAAATAATGTGAACTTAACGTTAAAAATATAAAAAGTATGATTAGTTTAATAGAAATGACTTAAGACGATATTTAGCGGATTCATCACCTGTATTTCAAAATTTTTTTACGACCTTTTATATTCACCCAAATGTATTGTAAAGACGTGTTTTAGATGTAAAATAATGTGAACTTAACGATAAAAATATAAAAAGTATGATTAGTTCAATACAAATGACTTTAAACGATATTTAGCGGAATTATCACCATTTTTTACCTAATTTTTTCCCAAATTTTTTTTCTATTTTTTGTATTCACCCAAATGTATTGTAAATACGTGTTTTAGATGTAAAATAATGTGTACTTAACGATAAAAATATAAAAAGTATGATTAGTTCAATACAAATGACTTTAAACGATATTTAGCGGAATTATCACAATTTTTTACCAAATTTTTTTTCTATTTTTTGTATTCACCCAAATGTATTGTAAATACGTGTTTTAGATTGTAAAATAATGTGAACTTAACGATAAAAATATAAAAAGTATGATTAGTTCAATACAAATGACTTTAAACGATATTTAGCGGAATTATCACCATTTTTTACCCAATTTTTTCCCAAATTTTTTTCTATTTTTTGTATTCACCCAAATGTATTGTAAATACGTGTTTTAGATGTAAAATAATGTGAACTTAACGATAAAAATATAAAAAGTATGATTAGTTCAATACAAATGACTTTAAACGATATTTAGCGGAATTATCACCATTTTTTACCAAATTTTTTTTCTATTTTTTGTATTCACCCAAATGTATTGTAAACACGTGTTTTAGATGTAAAATAATGTGAACTTAACGTTAAAAATATAAAAAAAATGATTAGTTTAATAGAAATGACTTAAGACAATATTTAGCGGATTCATCACCTGTATTTCAAAATTTTTTTACGACCTTTTATATTCACCCAAATGTATTGTAAAGACGTGTTTTAGATGTAAAATAATGTGAACTTAACGATAAAAATTTAAAAAGTATGATTAGTTCAATACAAATGACTTTAAACGATATTTAGCGGAATTATCACCATTTTTTACCAAATTTTTTTTCTATTTTTTGTATTCACCCAAATGTATTGTAAATACGTGTTTTAGATGTAAAATAATGTGAACATAACGATAAAAATATAAAAAGTATGATTAGTTCAATACAAATGACTTTAAACGATATTTAGCGGAATTATCACCATTTTTTACCAAATTTTTACCCAAATTTTTTTCTATTTTTTGTATTCACCCAAATGTATTGTAAATACGTGTTTTAGATGTAAAATAATGTGAACTTAACGATAAAAATATAAAAAGTATGATTAGTTCAATACAAATGACTTTAAACGATATTTAGCGGAATTATTACCATTTTTTACCAAATTTTTTTTCTATTTTTTGTATTCACCCAAATGTATTGTAAACACGTGTTTTAGATGTAAAATAATGTGAACTTAACGTTAAAAATATAAAAAGTATGATTAGTTTAATAGAAATGACTTAAGACGATATTTAGCGGATTCATCACCTGTATTTCTAAATTTTTTTACGACCTTTTATATTCACCCAAATGTATTGTAAAGACGTGTTTTAGATGTAAAATAATGTGAACTTAACG
This sequence comes from Diuraphis noxia, assembly GCF_037042655.1. Taxonomy (NCBI): domain Eukaryota; kingdom Metazoa; phylum Arthropoda; class Insecta; order Hemiptera; family Aphididae; genus Diuraphis; species Diuraphis noxia. The sequence continues at coordinate 968,696 of NW_028301718.1, forward strand.
ATAAAAATATAAAAAGTATGATTAGTTCAATACAAATGACTTTAAACGATATTTAGCGGAATTATTACCATTTTTTACCAAATTTTTTTTCTATTTTTTGTATTCACCCAAATGTATGGTAAACACGTGTTTTAGATGTAAAATAATGTGAACTTAACGTTAAAAATATAAAAAGTATGATTAGTTTAATAGAAATGACTTAAGACGATATTTAGCGGATTCATCACCTGTATTTCTAAATTTTTTTACGACCTTTTATATTCACCCAAATGTATTGTAAAGACGTGTTTTAGATGTAAAATTATGTGAACTTAACGATAAAAATATAAAAAGTATGATTAGTTCAATACAAATGACTTTAAACGATATTTAGCGGAATTATCACCATTTTTTACCAAATTTTTTCCCAAATTTTTTTTCTATTTTTTGTATTCACCCAAATGTATTGTAAATACGTGTTTTAGATGTAAAATAATGTGAACTTAACGATAAAAATATAAAAAGTATGATTAGTTCAATACAAATGACTTTAAACGATATTTAGCGGAATTATCAGCATTTTTTCCCCAATTTTTTCCCAAATTTTTTTTCTATTTTTTGTATTCTCCCAAATGTATTGTAAATACGTGTTTTGGTTGTAAAATAATGTGAACATAACGATAAAAATATAAAAAGTATGATTAGTTCAATACAAATGACTTTAAACGATATTTAGCGGAATTATCACCATTTTTTACCAAATTTTTTTTCTATTTTTTGTATTCACCCAAATGTATTGTAAATACGTGTTTTAGATGTAAAATAATGTGAACTTAACGATAAAAATATAAAAAGTATGATTAGTTCAATACAAATGACTTTAAACGATATTTAGCGGAATTATTACCATTTTTTACCAAATTTTTTTTCTATTTTTTGTATTCACCCAAATGTATTGTAAACACGTGTTTTAGATGTAAAATAATGTGAACTTAACGTTAAAAATATAAAAAGTATGATTAATTTAATAGAAATGACTTAAGACGATATTTAGCGGATTCATCACCTGTATTTCTAAATTTTTTTACGACCTTTTATATTCACCCAAATGTATTGTAAAGACGTGTTTTAGATGTAAAATTATGTGAACTTAACGATAAAAATATAAAAAGTATGATTAGTTCAATACAAATGACTTTAAACGATATTTAGCGGAATTATCAGCATTTTTTACCCAATTTTTTCCCAAATTTTTTTTCTATTTTTTGTATTCACCCAAATGTATTGTAAATACGTGTTTTAGATGTAAAATAATGTGAACATAACGATAAAAATATAAAAAGTATGATTAGTTCAATACAAATGACTTTAAACGATATTTAGCGGAATTATCACCATTTTTTACCAAATTTTTTCCCAAATTTTTTTTCTATTTTTTGTATTCACCCAAATGTATTGTAAATACGTGTTTTAGATGTAAAATAATGTGAACTTAACGATAAAAATATAAAAAGTATGATTAGTTCAATACAAATGACTTTAAACGATATTTAGCGGAATTATTACCATTTTTTACCAAATTTTTTTTCTATTTTTTGTATTCACCCAAATGTATTGTAAACACGTGTATTAGATGTAAAATAATGTGAACTTAACGTTAAAAATATGAAAAGTATGATTAGTTTAATAGAAATGACTTAAGACGATATTTAGCGGATTCATCACCTGTATTTCAAAATTTTTTTACGACCTTTTATATTCACCCAAATATATTGTAAAGACGTGTTTTAGATGTAAAATAATGTGAACTTAACGATAAAAATATAAAAAGTATGATTAATTCAATACAAATGACTTTAAACGATATTTAGCGGAATTATCACCATTTTTTACCCAATTTTTTCCCAAATTTTTTTTCTATTTTTTGTATTCACCCAAATGTATTGTAAACACGTGTTTTAGATGTAAAATAATGTGAACTTAACGTTAAAAATATAAAAAGTATGATTAGTTTAATAGAAATGACTTAAGACGATATTTAGCGGATTCATCACCTGTATTTCTAAATTTTTTTACGACCTTTTATATTCACCCAAATGTATTGTAAAGACGTGTTTTAGATGTAAAATTATGTGAACTTAACGATAAAAATATAAAAAGTATGATTAGTTCAATACAAATGACTTTAAACGATATTTAGCGGAATTATCAGCATTTTTTCCCCAATTTTTTCCCAAATTTTTTTTCTATTTTTTGTATTCACCCAAATGTATTGTAAATACGTGTTTTGGTTGTAAAATAATGTGAACATAACGATAAAAATATAAAAAGTATGATTAGTTCAATACAAATGACTTTAAACGATATTTAGCGGAATTATCACCATTTTTTACCAAATTTTTTTTCTATTTTTTGTATTCACCCAAATGTATTGTAAATACGTGTTTTAGATGTAAAATAATGTGAACATAACGATAAAAATATAAAAAGTATGATTAGTTCAATACAAATGACTTTAAACGATATTTAGCGGAATTATCACCATTTTTTACCAAATTTTTTCCCAAATTTTTTTTCTATTTTTTGTATTCACCCAAATGTATTGTAAATACGTGTTTTAGATGTAAAATAATGTGAACTTAACGATAAAAATATAAAAAGTATGATTAGTTCAATACAAATGACTTTAAACGATATTTAGCGGAATTATTACCATTTTTTACCAAATTTTTTTTCTATTTTTTGTATTCACCCAAATGTATTGTAAACACGTGTTTTAGATGTAAAATAATGTGAACTTAACGTTAAAAATATAAAAAGTATGATTAGTTTAATAGAAATGACTTAAGACGATATTTAGCGGATTCATCACCTGTATTTCTAAATTTTTTTACGACCTTTTATATTCACCCAAATGTATTGTAAAGACGTGTTTTAGATGTAAAATTATGTGAACTTAACGATAAAAATATAAAAAGTATGATTAGTTCAATACAAATGACTTTAATTGATATTTAGCGGAATTATCAGCATTTTTTCCCAAATTTTTTTTCTATTTTTTGTATTCACCCAAATGTATTGTAAATACGTGTTTTGGTTGTAAAATAATGTGAACATAACGATAAAAATATAAAAAGTATGATTAGTTCAATACAAATGACTTTAAACGATATTTAGCGGAATTATCACCATTTTTTACCAAATTTTTTTTCTATTTTTTGTATTCACCCAAATGTATTGTAAATACGTGTTTTAGATGTAAAATAATGTGAACTTAACGATAAAAATATAAAAAGTATGATTAGTTCAATACAAATGACTTTAAACGATATTTAGCGGAATTATTACCATTTTTTACCAAATTTTTTTTCTATTTTTTGTATTCACCCAAATGTATTGTAAACACGTGTTTTAGATGTAAAATAATGTGAACTTAACGTTAAAAATATAAAAAGTATGATTAGTTTAATAGAAATGACTTAAGACGATATTTAGCGGATTCATCACCTGTATTTCTAAATTTTTTTACGACCTTTTATATTCACCCAAATGTATTGTAAAGACGTGTTTTAGATGTAAAATTATGTGAACTTAACGATAAAAATATAAAAAGTATGATTAGTTCAATACAAATGACTTTAAACGATATTTAGCGGAATTATCAGCATTTTTTCCCCAATTTTTTCCCAAATTTTTTTTCTATTTTTTGTATTCACCCAAATGTATTGTAAATACGTGTTTTGGTTGTAAAATAATGTGAACATAACGATAAAAATATAAAAAGTATGATTAGTTCAATACAAATGACTTTAAACGATATTTAGCGGAATTATCACCATTTTTTACCAAATTTTTTTTCTATTTTTTGTATTCACCCAAATGTATTGTAAATACGTGTTTTAGATGTAAAATAATGTGAACTTAACGATAAAAATATAAAAAGTATGATTAGTTCAATACAAATGACTTTAAACGATATTTAGCGGAATTATTACCATTTTTTACCAAATTTTTTTTCTATTTTTTGTATTCACCCAAATGTATTGTAAACACGTGTTTTAGATGTAAAATAATGTGAACTTAACGTTAAAAATATAAAAAGTATGATTAGTTTAATAGAAATGACTTAAGACGATATTTAGCGGATTCATCACCTGTATTTCTAAATTTTTTTACGACCTTTTATATTCACCCAAATGTATTGTAAAGACGTGTTTTAGATGTAAAATTATGTGAACTTAACGATAAAAATATAAAAAGTATGATTAGTTCAATACAAATGACTTTAAACGATATTTAGCGGAATTATCAGCATTTTTTACCCAATTTTTTCCCAAATTTTTTTTCTATTTTTTGTATTCACCCAAATGTATTGTAAATACGTGTTTTAGATGTAAAATAATGTGAACATAACGATAAAAATATAAAAAGTATGATTAGTTCAATACAAATGACTTTAAACGATATTTAGCGGAATTATCACCATTTTTTACCAAATTTTTTCCCAAATTTTTTTTCTATTTTTTGTATTCACCCAAATGTATTGTAAATACGTGTTTTAGATGTAAAATAATGTGAACTTAACGATAAAAATATAAAAAGTATGATTAGTTCAATACAAATGACTTTAAACGATATTTAGCGGAATTATTACCATTTTTTACCAAATTTTTTTTCTATTTTTTGTATTCACCCAAATGTATTGTAAACACGTGTATTAGATGTAAAATAATGTGAACTTAACGTTAAAAATATGAAAAGTATGATTAGTTTAATAGAAATGACTTAAGACGATATTTAGCGGATTCATCACCTGTATTTCAAAATTTTTTTACGACCTTTTATATTCACCCAAATGTATTGTAAAGACGTGTTTTAGATGTAAAATAATGTGAACTTAACGATAAAAATATAAAAAGTATGATTAATTCAATACAAATGACTTTAAACGATATTTAGCGGAATTATCACCATTTTTTACCCAATTTTTTCCCAAATTTTTTTTCTATTTTTTGTATTCACCCAAATGTATTGTAAACACGTGTTTTAGATGTAAAATAATGTGAACTTAACGTTAAAAATATAAAAAGTATGATTAGTTTAATAGAAATGACTTAAGACGATATTTAGCGGATTCATCACCTGTATTTCAAAATTTTTTTACGACCTTTTATATTCACCCAAATGTATTGTAAAGACGTGTTTTAGATGTAAAATAATGTGAACTTAACGATAAAAATTTAAAAAGTATGATTAGTTCAATACAAATGACTTTAAACGATATTTAGCGGAATTATCACCATTTTTTACCCAATTTTTTCCCAAATTTTTTTTCTATTTTTTGTATTCACCCAAATGTATTGTAAATACGTGTTTTAGATGTAAAATAATGTGAACTTAACGATAAAAATATAAAAAGTATGATTAGTTCAATACAAATGACTTTAAACGATATTTAGCGGAATTATCACCATTTTTTACCAAATTTTTTCCCAAATTTTTTTTCTATTTTTTGTATTCACCCAAATGTATTGTAAATACGTGTTTTAGATGTAAAATAATGTGAACTTAACGATAAAAATATAAAAAGTATGATTAGTTCAATACAAATAACTTTAAACGATATTTAGCGGAATTATCACCATTTTTTACCAAATTTTTTTTCTATTTTTTGTATTCACCCAAATGTATTGTAAACACGTGTTTTAGATGTAAAATAATGTGAACTTAACGTTAAAAATATAAAAAGTATGATTAGTTTAATAGAAATGACTTAAGACGATATTTAGCGGATTCATCACCTGTATTTCAAAATTTTTTTACGACCTTTTATATTCACCCAAATGTATTGTAAAGACGTGTTTTAGATGTAAAATAATGTGAACTTAACGATAAAAATTTAAAAAGTATGATTAGTTCAATACAAATGACTTTAAACGATATTTAGCGGAATTATCAGCATTTTTTACCCAATTTTTTCCCAAATTTTTTTTCTATTTTTTGTATTCACCCAAATGTATTGTAAATACGTGTTTTAGATGTAAAATAATGTGAACTTAACGATAAAAATATAAAAAGTATGATTAGTTCAATACAAATGACTTTAAACGATATTTAGCGGAATTATCACCATTTTTTACCAAATTTTTTCCCAAATTTTTTTTCTATTTTTTGTATTCACCCAAATGTATTGTAAATACGTGTTTTAGATGTAAAATAATGTGAACTTAACGATAAAAATATAAAAAGTATGATTAGTTCAATACAAATGACTTTAAACGATATTTAGCGGAATTATCACCATTTTTTACCAAATTTTTTCCCAAATTTTTTTTCTATTTTTTGTATTCACCCAAATGTATTGTAAATACGTGTTTTAGATGTAAAATAATGTGAACTTAACGATAAAAATATAAAAAGTATGATTAGTTCAATACAAATGACTTTAAACGATATTTAGCGGAATTATCACCATTTTTTACCAAATTTTTTTTCTATTTTTTGTATTCACCCAAATGTATTGTAAACACGTGTTTTAGATGTAAAATAATGTGAACTTAACGTTAAAAATATAAAAAGTATGATTAGTTTAATAGAAATGACTTAAGACGATATTTAGCGGATTCATCACCTGTATTTCAAAATTTTTTTACGACCTTCTATATTCACCCAAATGTATTGTAAAGACGTGTTTTAGATGTAAAATTATGTGAACTTAACGTTAAAAATATAAAAAGTATGATTAGTTTAATAGAAATGACTTAAGACGATATTTAGCGGATTCATCACCTGTATTTCTAAATTTTTTTACGACCTTTTATATTCACCCAAATGTATTGTAAAGACGTGTTTTAGATGTAAAATTATGTGAACTTAACGATAAAAATATAAAAAGTATGATTAGTTCAATACAAATGACTTTAAACGATATTTAGCGGAATTATCAGCATTTTTTACCCAATTTTTTCCCAAATTTTTTTTCTATTTTTTGTATTCACCCAAATGTATTGTAAATACGTGTTTTAGATGTAAAATAATGTGAACATAACGATAAAAATATAAAAAGTATGATTAGTTCAATACAAATGACTTTAAACGATATTTAGCGGAATTATCACCATTTTTTACCAAATTTTTTCCCAAATTTTTTTTCTATTTTTTGTATTCACCCAAATGTATTGTAAATACGTGTTTTAGATGTAAAATAATGTGAACTTAACGATAAAAATATAAAAAGTATGATTAGTTCAATACAAATGACTTTAAACGATATTTAGCGGAATTATTACCATTTTTTACCAAATTTTTTTTCTATTTTTTGTATTCACCCAAATGTATTGTAAACACGTGTATTAGATGTAAAATAATGTGAACTTAACGTTAAAAATATGAAAAGTATGATTAGTTTAATAGAAATGACTTAAGACGATATTTAGCGGATTCATCACCTGTATTTCAAAATTTTTTTACGACCTTTTATATTCACCCAAATGTATTGTAAAGACGTGTTTTAGATGTAAAATAATGTGAACTTAACGATAAAAATATAAAAAGTATGATTAATTCAATACAAATGACTTTAAACGATATTTAGCGGAATTATCACCATTTTTTACCCAATTTTTTCCCAAATTTTTTTTCTATTTTTTGTATTCACCCAAATGTATTGTAAACACGTGTTTTAGATGTAAAATAATGTGAACTTAACGTTAAAAATATAAAAAGTATGATTAGTTTAATAGAAATGACTTAAGACGATATTTAGCGGATTCATCACCTGTATTTCAAAATTTTTTTACGACCTTTTATATTCACCCAAATGTATTGTAAAGACGTGTTTTAGATGTAAAATAATGTGAACTTAACGATAAAAATTTAAAAAGTATGGTTAGTTCAATACAAATGACTTTAAACGATATTTAGCGGAATTATCACCATTTTTTACCCAATTTTTTCCCAAATTTTTTTTCTATTTTTTGTATTCACCCAAATGTATTGTAAATACGTGTTTTAGATGTAAAATAATGTGAACTTAACGATAAAAATATAAAAAGTATGATTAGTTCAATACAAATGACTTTAAACGATATTTAGCGGAATTATCACCATTTTTTACCAAATTTTTTCCCAAATTTTTTTTCTATTTTTTGTATTCACCCAAATGTATTGTAAATACGTGTTTTAGATGTAAAATAATGTGAACTTAACGATAAAAATATAAAAAGTATGATTAGTTCAATACAAATGACTTTAAACGATATTTAGCGGAATTATCACCATTTTTTACCAAATTTTTTTTCTATTTTTTGTATTCACCCAAATGTATTGTAAACACGTGTTTTAGATGTAAAATAATGTGAACTTAACGTTAAAAATATAAAAAGTATGATTAGTTTAATAGAAATGACTTAAGACGATATTTAGCGGATTCATCACCTGTATTTCAAAATTTTTTTACGACCTTTTATATTCACCCAAATGTATTGTAAAGACGTGTTTTAGATGTAAAATAATGTGAACTTAACGATAAAAATTTAAAAAGTATGATTAGTTCAATACAAATGACTTTAAACGATATTTAGCGGAATTATCAGCATTTTTTACCCAATTTTTTCCCAAATTTTTTTTCTATTTTTTGTATTCACCCAAATGTATTGTAAATACGTGTTTTAGATGTAAAATAATGTGAACTTAACGATAAAAATATAAAAAGTATGATTAGTTCAATACAAATGACTTTAAACGATATTTAGCGGAATTATCACCATTTTTTACCAAATTTTTTTTCTATTTTTTGTATTCACCCAAATGTATTGTAAACACGTGTTTTAGATGTAAAATAATGTGAACTTAACGTTAAAAATATAAAAAGTATGATTAGTTTAATAGAAATGACTTAAGACGATATTTAGCGGATTCATCACCTGTATTTCTAAATTTTTTTACGACCTTTTATATTCACCCAAATGTATTGTAAAGACGTGTTTTAGATGTAAAATTATGTGAACTTAACGATAAAAATATAAAAAGTATGATTAGTTCAATACAAATGACTTTAAACGATATTTAGCGGAATTATCAGCATTTTTTCCCCAATTTTTTCCCAAATTTTTTTTCTATTTTTTGTATTCACCCAAATGTATTGTAAATACGTGTTTTGGTTGTAAAATAATGTGAACATAACGATAAAAATATAAAAAGTATGATTAGTTCAATACAAATGACTTTAAACGATATTTAGCGGAATTATCACCATTTTTTACCAAATTTTTTTTCTATTTTTTGTATTCACCCAAATGTATTGTAAATACGTGTTTTAGATGTAAAATAATGTGAACTTAACGATAAAAATATAAAAAGTATGATTAGTTCAATACAAATGACTTTAAACGATATTTAGCGGAATTATTACCATTTTTTACCAAATTTTTTTTCTATTTTTTGTATTCACCCAAATGTATTGTAAACACGTGTTTTAGATGTAAAATAATGTGAACTTAACGTTAAAAATATAAAAAGTATGATTAGTTTAATAGAAATGACTTAAGACGATATTTAGCGGATTCATCACCTGTATTTCTAAATTTTTTTACGACCTTTTATATTCACCCAAATGTATTGTAAAGACGTGTTTTAGATGTAAAATTATGTGAACTTAACGATAAAAATATAAAAAGTATGATTAGTTCAATACAAATGACTTTAAACGATATTTAGCGGAATTATCAGCATTTTTTACCCAATTTTTTCCCAAATTTTTTTTCTATTTTTTGTATTCACCCAAATGTATTGTAAATACGTGTTTTAGATGTAAAATAATGTGAACATAACGATAAAAATATAAAAAGTATGATTAGTTCAATACAAATGACTTTAAACGATATTTAGCGGAATTATCACCATTTTTTACCAAATTTTTTCCCAAATTTTTTTTCTATTTTTTGTATTCACCCAAATGTATTGTAAATACGTGTTTTAGATGTAAAATAATGTGAACTTAACGATAAAAATATAAAAAGTATGATTAGTTCAATACAAATGACTTTAAACGATATTTAGCGGAATTATTACCATTTTTTACCAAATTTTTTTTCTATTTTTTGTATTCACCCAAATGTATTGTAAACACGTGTATTAGATGTAAAATAATGTGAACTTAACGTTAAAAATATGAAAAGTATGATTAGTTTAATAGAAATGACTTAAGACGATATTTAGCGGATTCATCACCTGTATTTCAAAATTTTTTTACGACCTTTTATATTCACCCAAATGTATTGTAAAGACGTGTTTTAGATGTAAAATAATGTGAACTTAACGATAAAAATATAAAAAGTATGATTAATTCAATACAAATGACTTTAAACGATATTTAGCGGAATTATCACCATTTTTTACCCAATTTTTTCCCAAATTTTTTTTCTATTTTTTGTATTCACCCAAATGTATTGTAAACACGTGTTTTAGATGTAAAATAATGTGAACTTAACGTTAAAAATATAAAAAGTATGATTAGTTTAATAGAAATGACTTAAGACGATATTTAGCGGATTCATCACCTGTATTTCAAAATTTTTTTACGACCTTTTATATTCACCCAAATGTATTGTAAAGACGTGTTTTAGATGTAAAATAATGTGAACTTAACGATAAAAATTTAAAAAGTATGATTAGTTCAATACAAATGACTTTAAACGGTATTTAGCGGAATTATCACCATTTTTTACCCAATTTTTTCCCAAATTTTTTTCTATTTTTTGTATTCACCCAAATGTATTGTAAATACGTGTTTTAGATGTAAAATAATGTGAACTTAACGATAAAAATATAAAAAGTATGATTAGTTCAATACAAATGACTTTAAACGATATTTAGCGGAATTATCACCATTTTTTACCAAATTTTTTCCCAAATTTTTTTTCTATTTTTTGTATTCACCCAAATGTATTGTAAATACGTGTTTTAGATGTAAAATAATGTGAACTTAACGATAAAAATATAAAAAGTATGATTAGTTCAATACAAATGACTTTAAACGATATTTAGCGGAATTATCACCATTTTTTACCAAATTTTTTTTCTATTTTTTGTATTCACCCAAATGTATTGTAAACACGTGTTTTAGATGTAAAATAATGTGAACTTAACGTTAAAAATATAAAAAGTATGATTAGTTTAATAGAAATGACTTAAGACGATATTTAGCGGATTCATCACCTGTATTTCAAAATTTTTTTACGACCTTTTATATTCACCCAAATGTATTGTAAAGACGTGTTTTAGATGTAAAATAATGTGAACTTAACGATAAAAATTTAAAAAGTATGATTAGTTCAATACAAATGACTTTAAACGATATTTAGCGGAATTATCAGCATTTTTTACCCAATTTTTTCCCAAATTTTTTTTCTATTTTTTGTATTCACCCAAATGTATTGTAAATACGTGTTTTAGATGTAAAATAATGTGAACTTAACGATAAAAATATAAAAAGTATGATTAGTTCAATACAAATGACTTTAAACGATATTTAGCGGAATTATCACCATTTTTTACCAAATTTTTTCCCAAATTTTTTTTCTATTTTTTGTATTCACCCAAATGTATTGTAAATACGTGTTTTAGATGTAAAATAATGTGAACTTAACGATAAAAATATAAAAAGTATGATTAGTTCAATACAAATGACTTTAAACGATATTTAGCGGAATTATCACCATTTTTTACCAAATTTTTTCCCAAATTTTTTTTCTATTTTTTGTATTCACCCAAATGTATTGTAAATACGTGTTTTAGATGTAAAATAATGTGAACTTAACGATAAAAATATAAAAAGTATGATTAGTTCAATACAAATGACTTTAAACGATATTTAGCGGAATTATCACCATTTTTTACCAAATTTTTTTTCTATTTTTTGTATTCACCCAAATGTATTGTAAACACGTGTTTTAGATGTAAAATAATGTGAACTTAACGTTAAAAATATAAAAAGTATGATTAGTTTAATAGAAATGACTTAAGACGATATTTAGCGGATTCATCACCTGTATTTCAAAATTTTTTTACGACCTTCTATATTCACCCAAATGTATTGTAAAGACGTGTTTTAGATGTAAAATTATGTGAACTTAACGATAAAAATATAAAAAGTATGATTAGTTCAATACAAATGACTTTAAACGATATTTAGCGGAATTATCAGCATTTTTTACCCAATTTTTTCCCAAATTTTTTTTCTATTTTTTGTATTCACCCAAATGTATTGTAAATACGTGTTTTAGATGTAAAATAATGTGAACATAACGATAAAAATATAAAAAGTATGATTAGTTCAATACAAATGACTTTAAACGATATTTAGCGGAATTATCACCATTTTTTACCAAATTTTTTCCCAAATTTTTTTTCTATTTTTTGTATTCACCCAAATGTATTGTAAATACGTGTTTTAGATGTAAAATAATGTGAACTTAACGATAAAAATATAAAAAGTATGATTAGTTCAATACAAATGACTTTAAACGATATTTAGCGGAATTATTACCATTTTTTACCAAATTTTTTTTCTATTTTTTGTATTCACCCAAATGTATTGTAAACACGTGTATTAGATGTAAAATAATGTGAACTTAACGTTAAAAATATAAAAAGTATGATTAGTTTAATAGAAATGACTTAAGACGATATTTAGCGGATTCATCACCTGTATTTCAAAATTTTTTTACGACCTTTTATATTCACCCAAATGTATTGTAAATACGTGTTTTAGATGTAAAATAATGTGAACATAACGATAAAAATATAAAAAGTATGATTAGTTCAATACAAATGACTTTAAACGATATTTAGCGGAATTATCACCATTTTTTACCCAATTTTTTCCCAAATTTTTTTTCTATTTTTTGTATTCACCCAAATGTATTGTAAATACGTGTTTTAGATGTAAAATAATGTGAACATAACGATAAAAATATAAAAAGTATGATTAGTTCAATACAAATGACTTTAAACGATATTTAGCGGAATTATCACCATTTTTTACCAAATTTTTTCCCAAATTTTTTTTCTATTTTTTGTATTCACCCAAATGTATTGTAAATACGTCTTTTAGATGTAAAATAATGTGAACTTAACGATAAAAATATAAAAAGTATGATTAGTTCAATACAAATGACTTTAAACGATATTTAGCGGAATTATCACCATTTTTTACCAAATTTTTTTTCTATTTTTTGTATTCACCCAAATGTATTGTAAACACGTGTTTTAGATGTAAAATAATGTGAACTTAACGTTAAAAATATAAAAAGTATGATTAGTTTAATAGAAATGACTTAAGACGATATTTAGCGGATTCATCACCTGTATTTCTAAATTTTTTTACGACCTTTTATATTCACCCAAATGTATTGTAAAGACGTGTTTTAGATGTAAAATTATGTGAACTTAACGATAAAAATATAAAAAGTATGATTAGTTCAATACAAATGACTTTAAACGATATTTAGCGGAATTATCAGCATTTTTTACCCAATTTTTTCCCAAATTTTTTTTCTATTTTTTGTATTCACCCAAATGTATTGTAAATACGTGTTTTAGATGTAAAATAACGTGAACATAACGATAAAAATATAAAAAGTATGATTAGTTCAATACAAATGACTTTAAACGATATTTAGCGGAATTATCACCATTTTTTACCAAATTTTTTCCCAAATTTTTTTTCTATTTTTTGTATTCACCCAAATGTATTGTAAATACGTGTTTTAGATGTAAAATAATGTGAACTTAACGATAAAAATATAAAAAGTATGATTAGTTCAATACAAATGACTTTAAACGATATTTAGCGGAATTATTACCATTTTTTACCAAATTTTTTTTCTATTTTTTGTATTCACCCAAATGTATTGTAAACACGTGTATTAGATGTAAAATAATGTGAACTTAACGTTAAAAATATAAAAAGTATGATTAGTTTAATAGAAATGACTTAAGACGATATTTAGCGGATTCATCACCTGTATTTCAAAATTTTTTTACGACCTTTTATATTCACCCAAATGTATTGTAAAGACGTGTTTTAGATGTAAAATAATGTGAACTTAACGATAAAAATATAAAAAGTATGATTAGTTCAATACAAATGACTTTAAACGATATTTAGCGGAATTATCACCATTTTTTACCCAATTTTTTCCCAAATTTTTTTTCTATTTTTTGTATTCACCCAAATGTATTGTAAATACGTGTTTTAGATGTAAAATAATGTGAACTTAACGATAAAAATATAAAAAGTATGATTAGTTCAATACAAATGACTTTAAACGATATTTAGCGGATTCATCACCTGTATTACAAAATTTTTTTACGACCTTTTATATTCACCCAAATGTATTGTAAATACGTGTTTTAGATGTAAAATAATGTGAACTTAACGATAAAAATATAAAAAGTATGATTAGTTCAATACAAATGACTTTAAACGATATTTAGCGGAATTATCACCATTTTTTACCAAATTTTTTCCCAAATTTTTTTTCTATTTTTTGTATTCACCCAAATGTATTGTAAATACGTGTTTTAGATGTAAAATAATGTGAACTTAACGATAAAAATATAAAAAGTATGATTAGTTCAATACAAATGACTTTAAACGATATTTAGCGGAATTATCACCATTTTTTACCAAATTTTTTCCCAAATTTTTTTTCTATTTTTTGTATTCACCCAAATGTATTGTAAATACGTCTTTTAGATGTAAAATAATGTGAACTTAACGATAAAAATATAAAACGTATGATTAGTTCAATACAAATGACTTTAAACGATATTTAGCGGAATTATCACCATTTTTTACCAAATTTTTTTTCTATTTTTTGTATTCACCCAAATGTATTGTAAACACGTGTTTTAGATGTAAAATAATGTGAACTTAACGTTAAAAATATAAAAAGTATGATTAGTTTAATAGAAATGACTTAAGACGATATTTAGCGGATTCATCACCTGTATTTCTAAATTTTTTTACGACCTTTTATATTCACCCAAATGTATTGTAAAGACGTGTTTTAGATGTAAAATTATGTGAACTTAACGATAAAAATATAAAAAGTATGATTAGTTCAATACAAATGACTTTAAACTATATTTAGCCGAATTATCACCATTTTTTACCCAATTTTTTCCCAAATTTTTTTTCTATTTTTTGTATTCACCCAAATGTATTGTAAATACGTGTTTTAGATGTAAAATAATGTGAACTTAACGATAAAAATATAAAAAGTATGATTAGTTCAATACAAATGACTTTAAACGATATTTAGCGGAATTATCACCATTTTTTACCAAATTTTTTTTCTATTTTTTGTATTCACCCAAATGTATTGTAAACACGTGTTTTAGATGTAAAATAATGTGAACTTAACGTTAAAAATATAAAAAGTATGATTAGTTTAATAGAAATGACTTAAGACGATATTTAGCGGATTCATCACCTGTATTTCTAAATTTTTTTACGACCTTTTATATTCACCCAAATGTATTGTAAAGACGTGTTTTAGATGTAAAATTATGTGAACTTAACGATAAAAATATAAAAAGTATGATTAGTTCAATACAAATGACTTTAAACTATATTTAGCGGAATTATCAGCATTTTTTACCCAATTTTTTCCCAAATTTTTTTTCTATTTTTTGTATTCACCCAAATGTATTGTAAATACGTGTTTTAGATGTAAAATAATGTGAAAATAACGATAAAAATATAAAAAGTATGATTAGTTCAATACAAATGACTTTAAACGATATTTAGCGGAATTATCACCATTTTTTACCCAAATTTTTTTTCTATTTTTTGTATTCACCCAAATGTATTGTAAATACGTGTTTTAGATGTAAAATAATGTGAACTTAACGATAAAAATATAAAAAGTATGATTAGTTCAATACAAATGACTTTAAACGATATTTAGCGGAATTATCACCATTTTTTACCAAATTTTTTTTCTATTTTTTGTATTCACCCAAATGTATTGTAAACACGTGTTTTAGATGTAAAATAATGTGAACTTAACGTTAAAAATATAAAAAGTATGATTAGTTTAATAGAAATGACTTAAGACGATATTTAGCGGATTCATCACCTGTATTTCAAAATTTTTTTACGACCTTCTATATTCACCCAAATGTATTGTAAAGACGTGTTTTAGATGTAAAATTATGTGAACTTAACGATAAAAATATAAAAAGTATGATTAGTTCAATACAAATGACTTTAAACGATATTTAGCGGAATTATCAGCATTTTTTACCCAATTTTTTCCCAAATTTTTTTTCTATTCTTTGTATTCACCCAAATGTATTGTAAATACGTGTTTTAGATGTAAAATAATGTGAACATAACGATAAAAATATAAAAAGTATGATTAGTTCAATACAAATGACTTTAAACGATATTTAGCGGAATTATCACCATTTTTTACCAAATTTTTTCCCAAATTTTTTTTCTATTTTTTGTATTCACCCAAATGTACTGTAAATACGTGTTTTAGATGTAAAATAATGTGAACTTAACGATAAAAATATAAAAAGTATGATTAGTTCAATACAAATGACTTTAAACGATATTTAGCGGAATTATCACCATTTTTTACCAAATTTTTTTTCTATTTTTTGTATTCACCCAAATGTATTGTAAATACGTGTTTTAGATGTAAAATAATGTGAACTTAACGATAAAAATATAAAAAGTATGATTAGTTCAATACAAATGACTTTAAACGATATTTAGCGGAATTATCACCATTTTTTACCAAATTTTTTCCCAAATTTTTTTTCTATTTTTTGTATTCACCCAAATGTATTGTAAATACGTGTTTTAGATGTAAAATAATGTGAACTTAACGATAAAAATATAAAAAGTATGATTAAATCAATACAAATGACTTTAAACGATATTTAGCGGAATTATCACCATTTTTTACCAAATTTTTTCCCAAATTTTTTTTCTATTTTTTGTATTCACCCAAATGTATTGTAAATACGTCTTTTAGATGTAAAATAATGTGAACTTAACGATAAAAATATAAAACGTATGATTAGTTCAATACAAATGACTTTAAACGATATTTAGCGGAATTATCACCATTTTTTACCAAATTTTTTTTCTATTTTTTGTATTCACCCAAATGTATTGTAAACACGTGTTTTAGATGTAAAATAATGTGAACTTAACGTTAAAAATATAAAAAGTATGATTAGTTTAATAGAAATGACTTAAGACGATATTTAGCGGATTCATCACCTGTATTTCTAAATTTTTTTACGACCTTTTATATTCACCCAAATGTATTGTAAAGACGTGTTTTAGATGTAAAATTATGTGAACTTAACGATAAAAATATAAAAAGTATGATTAGTTCAATACAAATGACTTTAAACTATATTTAGCCGAATTATCACCATTTTTTACCCAATTTTTTCCCAAATTTTTTTTCTATTTTTTGTATTCACCCAAATGTATTGTAAATACGTGTTTTAGATGTAAAATAATGTGAACTTAACGATAAAAATATAAAAAGTATGATTAGTTCAATACAAATGACTTTAAACGATATTTAGCGGAATTATCACCATTTTTTACCAAATTTTTTTTCTATTTTTTGTATTCACCCAAATGTATTGTAAACACGTGTTTTAGATGTAAAATAATGTGAACTTAACGTTAAAAATATAAAAAGTATGATTAGTTTAATAGAAATGACTTAAGACGATATTTAGCGGATTCATCACCTGTATTTCTAAATTTTTTTACGACCTTTTATATTCACCCAAATGTATTGTAAAGACGTGTTTTAGATGTAAAATTATGTGAACTTAACGATAAAAATATAAAAAGTATGATTAGTTCAATACAAATGACTTTAAACTATATTTAGCGGAATTATCAGCATTTTTTACCCAATTTTTTCCCAAATTTTTTTTCTATTTTTTGTATTCACCCAAATGTATTGTAAATACGTGT
Source organism: Diuraphis noxia (assembly GCF_037042655.1). NCBI lineage: Eukaryota > Metazoa > Arthropoda > Insecta > Hemiptera > Aphididae > Diuraphis > Diuraphis noxia. The sequence goes on from NW_028301718.1 coordinate 986,703, forward strand.
TTTAGATGTAAAATAATGTGAAAATAACGATAAAAATATAAAAAGTATGATTAGTTCAATACAAATGACTTTAAACGATATTTAGCGGAATTATCACCATTTTTTACCCAAATTTTTTTTCTATTTTTTGTATTCACCCAAATGTATTGTAAATACGTGTTTTAGATGTAAAATAATGTGAACTTAACGATAAAAATATAAAAAGTATGATTAGTTCAATACAAATGACTTTAAACGATATTTAGCGGAATTATCACCATTTTTTACCAAATTTTTTTTCTATTTTTTGTATTCACCCAAATGTATTGTAAACACGTGTTTTAGATGTAAAATAATGTGAACTTAACGTTAAAAATATAAAAAGTATGATTAGTTTAATAGAAATGACTTAAGACGATATTTAGCGGATTCATCACCTGTATTTCAAAATTTTTTTACGACCTTCTATATTCACCCAAATGTATTGTAAAGACGTGTTTTAGATGTAAAATTATGTGAACTTAACGATAAAAATATAAAAAGTATGATTAGTTCAATACAAATGACTTTAAACGATATTTAGCGGAATTATCAGCATTTTTTACCCAATTTTTTCCCAAATTTTTTTTCTATTCTTTGTATTCACCCAAATGTATTGTAAATACGTGTTTTAGATGTAAAATAATGTGAACATAACGATAAAAATATAAAAAGTATGATTAGTTCAATACAAATGACTTTAAACGATATTTAGCGGAATTATCACCATTTTTTACCAAATTTTTTCCCAAATTTTTTTTCTATTTTTTGTATTCACCCAAATGTATTGTAAATACGTGTTTTAGATGTAAAATAATGTGAACTTAACGATAAAAATATAAAAAGTATGATTAGTTCAATACAAATGACTTTAAACGATATTTAGCGGAATTATCACCATTTTTTACCAAATTTTTTCCCAAATTTTTTTTCTATTTTTTGTATTCACCCAAATGTATTGTAAATACGTCTTTTAGATGTAAAATAATGTGAACTTAACGATAAAAATATAAAAAGTATGATTAGTTCAATACAAATGACTTTAAACGATATTTAGCGGAATTATCACCATTTTTTACCAAATTTTTTTTCTATTTTTTGTATTCACCCAAATGTATTGTAAACACGTGTTTTAGATGTAAAATAATGTGAACTTAACGTTAAAAATATAAAAAGTATGATTAGTTTAATAGAAATGACTTAAGACGATATTTAGCGGATTCATCACCTGTATTTCTAAATTTTTTTACGACCTTTTATATTCACCCAAATGTATTGTAAAGACGTGTTTTAGATGTAAAATTATGTGAACTTAACGATAAAAATATAAAAAGTATGATTAGTTCAATACAAATGACTTTAAACGATATTTAGCGGAATTATCAGCATTTTTTACCCAACTTTTTCCCAAATTTTTTTTCTATTTTTTGTATTCACCCAAATGTATTGTAAATACGTGTTTTAGATGTAAAATAATGTGAACATAACGATAAAAATATAAAAAGTATGATTAGTTCAATACAAATGACTTTAAACGATATTTAGCGGAATTATCACCATTTTTTACCAAATTTTTTCCCAAATTTTTTTTCTATTTTTTGTATTCACCCAAATGTACTGTAAATACGTGTTTTAGATGTAAAATAATGTGAACTTAACGATAAAAATATAAAAAGTATGATTAGTTCAATACAAATGACTTTAAACGATATTTAGCGGAATTATCACCATTTTTTACCAAATTTTTTTTCTATTTTTTGTATTCACCCAAATGTATTGTAAACACGTGTTTTAGATGTAAAATAATGTGAACTTAACGTTAAAAATATAAAAAGTATGATTAGTTTAATAGAAATGACTTAAGACGATATTTAGCGGATTCATCACCTGTATTTCTAAATTTTTTTACGACCTTTTATATTCACCCAAATGTATTGTAAAGACGTGTTTTAGATGTAAAATTATGTGAACTTAACGATAAAAATATAAAAAGTATGATTAGTTCAATACAAATGACTTTAAACTATATTTAGCGGAATTATCAGCATTTTTTACCCAATTTTTTCCCAAATTTTTTTTCTATTTTTTGTATTCACCCAAATGTATTGTAAATACGTCTTTTAGATGTAAAATAATGTGAACTTAACGATAAAAATATAAAAAGTATGATTAGTTCAATACAAATGACTTTAAACGATATTTAGCGGAATTATCACCATTTTTTACCAAATTTTTTTTCTATTTTTTGTATTCACCCAAATGTATTGTAAACACGTGTTTTAGATGTAAAATAATGTGAACTTAACGTTAAAAATATAAAAAGTATGATTAGTTTAATAGAAATGACTTAAGACGATATTTAGCGGATTCATCACCTGTATTTCTAAATTTTTTTACGACCTTTTATATTCACCCAAATGTATTGTAAAGACGTGTTTTAGATGTAAAATTATGTGAACTTAACGATAAAAATATAAAAAGTATGATTAGTTCAATACAAATGACTTTAAACGATATTTAGCGGAATTATCAGCATTTTTTACCCAATTTTTTCCCAAATTTTTTTTCTATTTTTTGTATTCACCCAAATGTATTGTAAATACGTGTTTTAGATGTAAAATAATGTGAACATAACGATAAAAATATAAAAAGTATGATTAGTTCAATACAAATGACTTTAAACGATATTTAGCGGAATTATCACCATTTTTTACCAAATTTTTTTTCTATTTTTTGTATTCACCCAAATGTATTGTAAACACGTGTTTTAGATGTAAAATAATGTGAACTTAACGTTAAAAATATAAAAAGTATGATTAGTTTAATAGAAATGACTTAAGACGATATTTAGCGGATTCATCACCTGTATTTCTAAATTTTTTTACGACCTTTTATATTCACCCAAATGTATTGTAAAGACGTGTTTTAGATGTAAAATTATGTGAACTTAACGATAAAAATATAAAAAGTATGATTAGTTCAATACAAATGACTTTAAACGATATTTAGCGGAATTATCAGCATTTTTTACCCAATTTTTTCCCAAATTTTTTTTCTATTTTTTGTATTCACCCAAATGTATTGTAAATACGTGTTTTAGATGTAAAATAATGTGAACATAACGATAAAAATATAAAAAGTATGATTAGTTCAATACAAATGACTTTAAACGATATTTAGCGGAATTATCACCATTTTTTACCAAATTTTTTCCCAAATTTTTTTTCTATTTTTTGTATTCACCCAAATGTATTGTAAATACGTGTTTTAGATGTAAAATAATGTGAACTTAACGATAAAAATATAAAAAGTATGATTAGTTCAATACAAATGACTTTAAACGATATTTAGCGGAATTATCACCATTTTTTACCAAATTTTTTCCCAAATTTTTTTTCTATTTTTTGTATTCACCCAAATGTATTGTAAATACGTGTTTTAGATGTAAAATAATGTGAACTTAACGATAAAAATATAAAAAGTATGATTAGTTCAATACAAATGACTTTAAACGATATTTAGCGGAATTATCACCATTTTTTACCAAATTTTTTCCCAAATTTTTTTTCTATTTTTTGTATTCACCCAAATGTATTGTAAATTTGTCTTTTAGATGTAAAATAATGTGAACTTAACGATAAAAATATAAAAAGTATGATTAGTTCAATACAAATGACTTTAAACGATATTTAGCGGAATTATCACCATTTTTTACCAAATTTTTTTTCTATTTTTTGTATTCACCCAAATGTATTGTAAACACGTGTTTTAGATGTAAAATAATGTGAACTTAACGTTAAAAATATAAAAAGTATGATTAGTTTAATAGAAATGACTTAAGACGATATTTAGCGGATTCATCACCTGTATTTCTAAATTTTTTTACGACCTTTTATATTCACCCAAATGTATTGTAAAGACGTGTTTTAGATGTAAAATTATGTGAACTTAACGATAAAAATATAAAAAGTATGATTAGTTCAATACAAATGACTTTAAACGATATTTAGCGGAATTATCAGCATTTTTTACCCAATTTTTTCCCAAATTTTTTTTCTATTTTTTGTATTCACCCAAATGTATTGTAAATACGTGTTTTAGATGTAAAATAATGTGAACATAACGATAAAAATATAAAAAGTATGATTAGTTCAATACAAATGACTTTAAACGATATTTAGCGGAATTATCACCATTTTTTACCAAATTTTTTCCCAAATTTTTTTTCTATTTTTTGTATTCACCCAAATGTATTGTAAATACGTGTTTTAGATGTAAAATAATGTGAACTTAACGATAAAAATATAAAAAGTATGATTAGTTCAATACAAATGACTTTAAACGATATTTAGCGGAATTATCACCATTTTTTACCAAATTTTTTCCCAAATTTTTTTTCTATTTTTTGTATTCACCCAAATGTATTGTAAATACGTGTTTTAGATGTAAAATAATGTGAACTTAACGATAAAAATATAAAAAGTATGATTAGTTCAATACAAATGACTTTAAACGATATTTAGCGGAATTATCACCATTTTTTACCAAATTTTTTCCCAAATTTTTTTTCTATTTTTTGTATTCACCCAAATGTATTGTAAATTTGTCTTTTAGATGTAAAATAATGTGAACTTAACGATAAAAATATAAAAAGTATGATTAGTTCAATACAAATGACTTTAAACGATATTTAGCGGAATTATCACCATTTTTTACCAAATTTTTTTTCTATTTTTTGTATTCACCCAAATGTATTGTAAACACGTGTTTTAGATGTAAAATAATGTGAACTTAACGTTAAAAATATAAAAAGTATGATTAGTTTAATAGAAATGACTTAAGACGATATTTAGCGGATTCATCACCTGTATTTCTAAATTTTTTTACGACCTTTTATATTCACCCAAATGTATTGTAAAGACGTGTTTTAGATGTAAAATTATGTGAACTTAACGATAAAAATATAAAAAGTATGATTAGTTCAATACAAATGACTTTAAACGATATTTAGCGGAATTATCAGCATTTTTTACCCAATTTTTTCCCAAAATTTTTTTCTATTTTTTGTATTCACCCAAATGTATTGTAAATACGTGTTTTAGATGTAAAATAATGTGAACATAACGATAAAAATATAAAAAGTATGATTAGTTCAATACAAATGACTTTAAACGATATTTAGCGGAATTATCACCATTTTTTACCAAATTTTTTTTCTATTTTTTGTATTCACCCAAATGTATTGTAAACACGTGTTTTAGATGTAAAATAATGTGAACTTAACGTTAAAAATATAAAAAGTATGATTAGTTTAATAGAAATGACTTAAGACGATATTTAGCGGATTCATCACCTGTATTTCTAAATTTTTTTACGACCTTTTATATTCACCCAAATGTATTGTAAAGACGTGTTTTAGATGTAAAATTATGTGAACTTAACGATAAAAATATAAAAAGTATGATTAGTTCAATACAAATGACTTTAAACTATATTTAGCGGAATTATCACCATTTTTTACCCAATTTTTTCCCAAATTTTTTTTCTATTTTTTGTATTCACCCAAATGTATTGTAAATACGTGTTTTAGATGTAAAATAATGTGAACTTAACGATAAAAATATAAAAAGTATGATTAGTTCAATACAAATGACTTTAAACGATATTTAGCGGAATTATCACCATTTTTTACCAAATTTTTTTTCTATTTTTTGTATTCACCCAAATGTATTGTAAACACGTGTTTTAGATGTAAAATAATGTGAACTTAACGTTAAAAATATAAAAAGTATGATTAGTTTAATAGAAATGACTTAAGACGATATTTAGCGGATTCATCACCTGTATTTCTAAATTTTTTTACGACCTTTTATATTCACCCAAATGTATTGTAAAGACGTGTTTTAGATGTAAAATTATGTGAACTTAACGATAAAAATATAAAAAGTATGATTAGTTCAATACAAATGACTTTAAACTATATTTAGCGGAATTATCAGCATTTTTTACCCAATTTTTTCCCAAATTTTTTTTCTATTTTTTGTATTCACCCAAATGTATTGTAAATACGTGTTTTAGATGTAAAATAATGTGAACATAACGATAAAAATATAAAAAGTATGATTAGTTCAATACAAATGACTTTAAACGATATTTAGCGGAATTATCACCATTTTTTACCCAAATTTTTTTTCTATTTTTTGTATTCACCCAAATGTATTGTAAATACGTGTTTTAGATGTAAAATAATGTGAACTTAACGATAAAAATATAAAAAGTATGATTAGTTCAATACAAATGACTTTAAACGATATTTAGCGGAATTATCACCATTTTTTACCAAATTTTTTTTCTATTTTTTGTATTCACCCAAATGTATTGTAAACACGTGTTTTAGATGTAAAATAATGTGAACTTAACGTTAAAAATATAAAAAGTATGATTAGTTTAATAGAAATGACTTAAGACGATATTTAGCGGATTCATCACCTGTATTTCTAAATTTTTTTACGACCTTTTATATTCACCCAAATGTATTGTAAAGACGTGTTTTAGATGTAAAATTATGTGAACTTAACGATAAAAATATAAAAAGTATGATTAGTTCAATACAAATGACTTTAAACTATATTTAGCGGAATTATCAGCATTTTTTACCCAATTTTTTCCCAAATTTTTTTTCTATTTTTTGTATTCACCCAAATGTATTGTAAATACGTGTTTTAGATGTAAAATAATGTGAACATAACGATAAAAATATAAAAAGTATGATTAGTTCAATACAAATGACTTTAAACGATATTTAGCGGAATTATCACCATTTTTTACCCAAATTTTTTTTCTATTTTTTGTATTCACCCAAATGTATTGTAAATACGTGTTTTAGATGTAAAATAATGTGAACTTAACGATAAAAATATAAAAAGTATGATTAGTTCAATACAAATGACTTTAAACGATATTTAGCGGAATTATCACCATTTTTTACCAAATTTTTTTTCTATTTTTTGTATTCACCCAAATGTATTGTAAACACGTGTATTAGATGTAAAATAATGTGAACTTAACGTTAAAAATATAAAAAGTATGATTAGTTTAATAGAAATGACTTAAGACGATATTTAGCGGATTCATCACCTGTATTTCGAAATTTTTTTACGACCTTTTATATTCACCCAAATGTATTGTAAATACGTGTTTTAGATGTAAAATAATGTGAACTTAACGATAAAAATATAAAAAGTATGATTAGTTCAATACAAATGACTTTAAACGATATTTAGCGGAATTATCACCATTTTTTACCAAATTTTTTCCCAAATTTTTTTTCTATTTTTTGTATTCACCCAAATGTATTGTAAATACGTCTTTTAGATGTAAAATAATGTGAACTTAACGATAAAAATATAAAAAGTATGATTAGTTCAATACAAATGACTTTAAACGATATTTAGCGGAATTATCACCATTTTTTACCAAATTTTTTTTCTATTTTTTGTATTCACCTAAATGTATTGTAAACACGTGTTTTAGATGTAAAATAATGTGAACTTAACGTTAAAAATATAAAAAGTATGATTAGTTTAATAGAAATGACTTAAGACGATATTTAGCGGATTCATCACCTGTATTTCTAAATTTTTTTACGACCTTTTATATTCACCCAAATGTATTGTAAAGACGTGTTTTAGATGTAAAATTATGTGAACTTAACGATAAAAATATAAAAAGTATGATTAGTTCAATACAAATGACTTTAAACGATATTTAGCGGAATTATCAGCATTTTTTACCCAATTTTTTCCCAAATTTTTTTTCTATTTTTTGTATTCACCCAAATGTATTGTAAATACGTGTTTTAGATGTAAAATAATGTGAACATAACGATAAAAATATAAAAAGTATGATTAGTTCAATACAAATGACTTTAAACGATATTTAGCGGAATTATCACCATTTTTTACCAAATTTTTTCCCAAATTTTTTTTCTATTTTTTGTATTCACCCAAATGTATTGTAAATACGTGTTTTAGATGTAAAATAATGTGAACTTAACGATAAAAATATAAAAAGTATGATTAGTTCAATACAAATGACTTTAAACGATATTTAGCGGAATTATCACCATTTTTTACCAAATTTTTTTTCTATTTTTTGTATTCACCCAAATGTATTGTAAACACGTGTTTTAGATGTAAAATAATGTGAACTTAACGTTAAAAATATAAAAAGTATGATTAGTTTAATAGAAATGACTTAAGACGATATTTAGCGGATTCATCACCTGTATTTCTAAATTTTTTTACGACCTTTTATATTCACCCAAATGTATTGTAAAGACGTGTTTTAGATGTAAAATTATGTGAACTTAACGATAAAAATATAAAAAGTATGATTAGTTCAATACAAATGACTTTAAACTATATTTAGCGGAATTATCAGCATTTTTTACCCAATTTTTTCCCAAATTTTTTTTCTATTTTTTGTATTCACCCAAATGTATTGTAAATACGTCTTTTAGATGTAAAATAATGTGAACTTAACGATAAAAATATAAAAAGTATGATTAGTTCAATACAAATGACTTTAAACGATATTTAGCGGAATTATCACCATTTTTTACCAAATTTTTTTTCTATTTTTTGTATTCACCCAAATGTATTGTAAACACGTGTTTTAGATGTAAAATAATGTGAACTTAACGTTAAAAATATAAAAAGTATGATTAGTTTAATAGAAATGACTTAAGACGATATTTAGCGGATTCATCACCTGTATTTCTAAATTTTTTTACGACCTTTTATATTCACCCAAATGTATTGTAAAGACGTGTTTTAGATGTAAAATTATGTGAACTTAACGATAAAAATATAAAAAGTATGATTAGTTCAATACAAATGACTTTAAACGATATTTAGCGGAAATATCAGCATTTTTTACCCAATTTTTTCCCAAATTTTTTTTCTATTTTTTGTATTCACCCAAATGTATTGTAAATACGTGTTTTAGATGTAAAATAATGTGAACATAACGATAAAAATATAAAAAGTATGATTAGTTCAATACAAATGACTTTAAACGATATTTAGCGGAATTATCACCATTTTTTACCAAATTTTTTCCCAAATTTTTTTTCTATTTTTTGTATTCACCCAAATGTATTGTAAATACGTGTTTTAGATGTAAAATAATGTGAACTTAACGATAAAAATATAAAAAGTATGATTAGTTCAATACAAATGACTTTAAACGATATTTAGCGGAATTATCACCATTTTTTACCAAATTTTTTCCCAAATTTTTTTTCTATTTTTTGTATTCACCCAAATGTATTGTAAATACGTGTTTTAGATGTAAAATAATGTGAACTTAACGATAAAAATATAAAAAGTATGATTAGTTCAATACAAATGACTTTAAACGATATTTAGCGGAATTATCACCATTTTTTACCAAATTTTTTCCCAAATTTTTTTTCTATTTTTTGTATTCACCCAAATGTATTGTAAATACGTCTTTTAGATGTAAAATAATGTGAACTTAACGATAAAAATATAAAAAGTATGATTAGTTCAATACAAATGACTTTAAACGATATTTAGCGGAATTATCACCATTTTTTACCAAATTTTTTTTCTATTTTTTGTATTCACCCAAATGTATTGTAAACACGTGTTTTAGATGTAAAATAATGTGAACTTAACGTTAAAAATATAAAAAGTATGATTAGTTTAATAGAAATGACTTAAGACGATATTTAGCGGATTCATCACCTGTATTTCTAAATTTTTTTACGACCTTTTATATTCACCCAAATGTATTGTAAAGACGTGTTTTAGATGTAAAATTATGTGAACTTAACGATAAAAATATAAAAAGTATGATTAGTTCAATACAAATGACTTTAAACGATATTTAGCGGAATTATCAGCATTTTTTACCCAATTTTTTCCCAAATTTTTTTTCTATTTTTTGTATTCACCCAAATGTATTGTAAATACGTGTTTTAGATGTAAAATAATGTGAACATAACGATAAAAATATAAAAAGTATGATTAGTTCAATACAAATGACTTTAAACGATATTTAGCGGAATTATCACCATTTTTTACCAAATTTTTTTTCTATTTTTTGTATTCACCCAAATGTATTGTAAACACGTGTTTTAGATGTAAAATAATGTGAACTTAACGTTAAAAATATAAAAAGTATGATTAGTTTAATAGAAATGACTTAAGACGATATTTAGCGGATTCATCACCTGTATTTCTAAATTTTTTTACGACCTTTTATATTCACCCAAATGTATTGTAAAGACGTGTTTTAGATGTAAAATTATGTGAACTTAACGATAAAAATATAAAAAGTATGATTAGTTCAATACAAATGACTTTAAACTATATTTAGCGGAATTATCAGCATTTTTTACCCAATTTTTTCCCAAATTTTTTTTCTATTTTTTGTATTCACCCAAATGTATTGTAAATACGTGTTTTAGATGTAAAATAATGTGAACATAACGATAAAAATATAAAAAGTATGATTAGTTCAATACAAATGACTTTAAACGATATTTAGCGGAATTATCACCATTTTTTACCCAAATTTTTTTTCTATTTTTTGTATTCACCCAAATGTATTGTAAATACGTGTTTTAGATGTAAAATAATGTGAACTTAACGATAAAAATATAAAAAGTATGATTAGTTCAATACAAATGACTTTAAACGATATTTAGCGGAATTATCACCATTTTTTACCAAATTTTTTTTCTATTTTTTGTATTCACCCAAATGTATTGTAAACACGTGTATTAGATGTAAAATAATGTGAACTTAACGTTAAAAATATAAAAAGTATGATTAGTTTAATAGAAATGACTTAAGACGATATTTAGCGGATTCATCACCTGTATTTCAAAATTTTTTTACGACCTTTTATATTCACCCAAATGTATTGTAAATACGTGTTTTAGATGTAAAATAATGTGAACTTAACGATAAAAATATAAAAAGTATGATTAGTTCAATACAAATGACTTTAAACGATATTTAGCGGAATTATCACCATTTTTTACCAAATTTTTTCCCAAATTTTTTTTCTATTTTTTGTATTCACCCAAATGTATTGTAAATACGTCTTTTAGATGTAAAATAATGTGAACTTAACGATAAAAATATAAAAAGTATGATTAGTTCAATACAAATGACTTTAAACGATATTTAGCGGAATTATCACCATTTTTTACCAAATTTTTTTTCTATTTTTTGTATTCACCTAAATGTATTGTAAACACGTGTTTTAGATGTAAAATAATGTGAACTTAACGTTAAAAATATAAAAAGTATGATTAGTTTAATAGAAATGACTTAAGACGATATTTAGCGGATTCATCACCTGTATTTCTAAATTTTTTTACGACCTTTTATATTCACCCAAATGTATTGTAAAGACGTGTTTTAGATGTAAAATTATGTGAACTTAACGATAAAAATATAAAAAGTATGATTAGTTCAATACAAATGACTTTAAACGATATTTAGCGGAATTATCAGCATTTTTTACCCAATTTTTTCCCAAATTTTTTTTCTATTTTTTGTATTCACCCAAATGTATTGTAAATACGTGTTTTAGATGTAAAATAATGTGAACATAACGATAAAAATATAAAAAGTATGATTAGTTCAATACAAATGACTTTAAACGATATTTAGCGGAATTATCACCATTTTTTACCAAATTTTTTCCCAAATTTTTTTTCTATTTTTTGTATTCACCCAAATGTATTGTAAATACGTGTTTTAGATGTAAAATAATGTGAACTTAACGATAAAAATATAAAAAGTATGATTAGTTCAATACAAATGACTTTAAACGATATTTAGCGGAATTATCACCATTTTTTACCAAATTTTTTTTCTATTTTTTGTATTCACCCAAATGTATTGTAAACACGTGTTTTAGATGTAAAATAATGTGAACTTAACGTTAAAAATATAAAAAGTATGATTAGTTTAATAGAAATGACTTAAGACGATATTTAGCGGATTCATCACCTGTATTTCTAAATTTTTTTACGACCTTTTATATTCACCCAAATGTATTGTAAAGACGTGTTTTAGATGTAAAATTATGTGAACTTAACGATAAAAATATAAAAAGTATGATTAGTTCAATACAAATGACTTTAAACGATATTTAGCGGAATTATCACCATTTTTTACCAAATTTTTTTTCTATTTTTTGTATTCACCCAAATGTATTGTAAACACGTGTTTTAGATGTAAAATAATGTGAACTTAACGTTAAAAATATAAAAAGTATGATTAGTTTAATAGAAATGACTTAAGACGATATTTAGCGGATTCATCACCTGTATTTCTAAATTTTTTTACGACCTTTTATATTCACCCAAATGTATTGTAAAGACGTGTTTTAGATGTAAAATTATGTGAACTTAACGATAAAAATATAAAAAGTATGATTAGTTCAATACAAATGACTTTAAACTATATTTAGCGGAATTATCAGCATTTTTTACCCAATTTTTTCCCAAATTTTTTTTCTATTTTTTGTATTCACCCAAATGTATTGTAAATACGTCTTTTAGATGTAAAATAATGTGAACTTAACGATAAAAATATAAAAAGTATGATTAGTTCAATACAAATGACTTTAAACGATATTTAGCGGAATTATCACCATTTTTTACCAAATTTTTTTTCTATTTTTTGTATTCACCCAAATGTATTGTAAACACGTGTTTTAGATGTAAAATAATGTGAACTTAACGTTAAAAATATAAAAAGTATGATTAGTTTAATAGAAATGACTTAAGACGATATTTAGCGGATTCATCACCTGTATTTCTAAATTTTTTTACGACCTTTTATATTCACCCAAATGTATTGTAAAGACGTGTTTTAGATGTAAAATTATGTGAACTTAACGATAAAAATATAAAAAGTATGATTAGTTCAATACAAATGACTTTAAACGATATTTAGCGGAATTATCAGCATTTTTTACCCAATTTTTTCCCAAATTTTTTTTCTATTTTTTGTATTCACCCAAATGTATTGTAAATACGTGTTTTAGATGTAAAATAATGTGAACATAACGATAAAAATATAAAAAGTATGATTAGTTCAATACAAATGACTTTAAACGATATTTAGCGGAATTATCACCATTTTTTACCAAATTTTTTCCCAAATTTTTTTTCTATTTTTTGTATTCACCCAAATGTATTGTAAATACGTGTTTTAGATGTAAAATAATGTGAACTTAACGATAAAAATATAAAAAGTATGATTAGTTCAATACAAATGACTTTAAACGATATTTAGCGGAATTATCACCATTTTTTACCAAATTTTTTCCCAAATTTTTTTTCTATTTTTTGTATTCACCCAAATGTATTGTAAATACGTGTTTTAGATGTAAAATAATGTGAACTTAACGATAAAAATATAAAAAGTATGATTAGTTCAATACAAATGACTTTAAACGATATTTAGCGGAATTATCACCATTTTTTACCAAATTTTTTCCCAAATTTTTTTTCTATTTTTTGTATTCACCCAAATGTATTGTAAATACGTCTTTTAGATGTAAAATAATGTGAACTTAACGATAAAAATATAAAAAGTATGATTAGTTCAATACAAATGACTTTAAACGATATTTAGCGGAATTATCACCATTTTTTACCAAATTTTTTTTCTATTTTTTGTATTCACCCAAATGTATTGTAAACACGTGTTTTAGATGTAAAATAATGTGAACTTAACGTTAAAAATATAAAAAGTATGATTAGTTTAATAGAAATGACTTAAGACGATATTTAGCGGATTCATCACCTGTATTTCTAAATTTTTTTACGACCTTTTATATTCACCCAAATGTATTGTAAAGACGTGTTTTAGATGTAAAATTATGTGAACTTAACGATAAAAATATAAAAAGTATGATTAGTTCAATACAAATGACTTTAAACGATATTTAGCGGAATTATCAGCATTTTTTACCCAATTTTTTCCCAAATTTTTTTTCTATTTTTTGTATTCACCCAAATGTATTGTAAATACGTGTTTTAGATGTAAAATAATGTGAACATAACGATAAAAATATAAAAAGTATGATTAGTTCAATACAAATGACTTTAAACGATATTTAGCGGAATTATCACCATTTTTTACCAAATTTTTTTTCTATTTTTTGTATTCACCCAAATGTATTGTAAACACGTGTTTTAGATGTAAAATAATGTGAACTTAACGTTAAAAATATAAAAAGTATGATTAGTTTAATAGAAATGACTTAAGACGATATTTAGCGGATTCATCACCTGTATTTCTAAATTTTTTTACGACCTTTTATATTCACCCAAATGTATTGTAAAGACGTGTTTTAGATGTAAAATTATGTGAACTTAACGATAAAAATATAAAAAGTATGATTAGTTCAATACAAATGACTTTAAACTATATTTAGCGGAATTATCAGCATTTTTTACCCAATTTTTTCCCAAATTTTTTTTCTATTTTTTGTATTCACCCAAATGTATTGTAAATACGTGTTTTAGATGTAAAATAATGTGAACATAACGATAAAAATATAAAAAGTATGATTAGTTCAATACAAATGACTTTAAACGATATTTAGCGGAATTATCACCATTTTTTACCCAAATTTTTTTTCTATTTTTTGTATTCACCCAAATGTATTGTAAATACGTGTTTTAGATGTAAAATAATGTGAACTTAACGATAAAAATATAAAAAGTATGATTAGTTCAATACAAATGACTTTAAACGATATTTAGCGGAATTATCACCATTTTTTACCAAATTTTTTTTCTATTTTTTGTATTCACCCAAATGTATTGTAAACACGTGTATTAGATGTAAAATAATGTGAACTTAACGTTAAAAATATAAAAAGTATGATTAGTTTAATAGAAATGACTTAAGACGATATTTAGCGGATTCATCACCTGTATTTCAAAATTTTTTTACGACCTTTTATATTCACCCAAATGTATTGTAAATACGTGTTTTAGATGTAAAATAATGTGAACTTAACGATAAAAATATAAAAAGTATGATTAGTTCAATACAAATGACTTTAAACGATATTTAGCGGAATTATCACCATTTTTTACCAAATTTTTTCCCAAATTTTTTTTCTATTTTTTGTATTCACCCAAATGTATTGTAAATACGTCTTTTAGATGTAAAATAATGTGAACTTAACGATAAAAATATAAAAAGTATGATTAGTTCAATACAAATGACTTTAAACGATATTTAGCGGAATTATCACCATTTTTTACCAAATTTTTTTTCTATTTTTTGTATTCACCTAAATGTATTGTAAACACGTGTTTTAGATGTAAAATAATGTGAACTTAACGTTAAAAATATAAAAAGTATGATTAGTTTAATAGAAATGACTTAAGACGATATTTAGCGGATTCATCACCTGTATTTCTAAATTTTTTTACGACCTTTTATATTCACCCAAATGTATTGTAAAGACGTGTTTTAGATGTAAAATTATGTGAACTTAACGATAAAAATATAAAAAGTATGATTAGTTCAATACAAATGACTTTAAACGATATTTAGCGGAATTATCAGCATTTTTTACCCAATTTTTTCCCAAATTTTTTTTCTATTTTTTGTATTCACCCAAATGTATTGTAAATACGTGTTTTAGATGTAAAATAATGTGAACATAACGATAAAAATATAAAAAGTATGATTAGTTCAATACAAATGACTTTAAACGATATTTAGCGGAATTATCACCATTTTTTACCAAATTTTTTCCCAAATTTTTTTTCTATTTTTTGTATTCACCCAAATGTATTGTAAATACGTGTTTTAGATGTAAAATAATGTGAACTTAACGATAAAAATATAAAAAGTATGATTAGTTCAATACAAATGACTTTAAACGATATTTAGCGGAATTATCACCATTTTTTACCAAATTTTTTTTCTATTTTTTGTATTCACCCAAATGTATTGTAAACACGTGTTTTAGATGTAAAATAATGTGAACTTAACGTTAAAAATATAAAAAGTATGATTAGTTTAATAGAAATGACTTAAGACGATATTTAGCGGATTCATCACCTGTATTTCTAAATTTTTTTACGACCTTTTATATTCACCCAAATGTATTGTAAAGACGTGTTTTAGATGTAAAATTATGTGAACTTAACGATAAAAATATAAAAAGTATGATTAGTTCAATACAAATGACTTTAAACTATATTTAGCGGAATTATCAGCATTTTTTACCCAATTTTTTCCCAAATTTTTTTTCTATTTTTTGTATTCACCCAAATGTATTGTAAATACGTCTTTTAGATGTAAAATAATGTGAACTTAACGATAAAAATATAAAAAGTATGATTAGTTCAATACAAATGACTTTAAACGATATTTAGCGGAATTATCACCATTTTTTACCAAATTTTTTTTCTATTTTTTGTATTCACCCAAATGTATTGTAAACACGTGTTTTAGATGTAAAATAATGTGAACTTAACGTTAAAAATATAAAAAGTATGATTAGTTTAATAGAAATGACTTAAGACGATATTTAGCGGATTCATCACCTGTATTTCTAAATTTTTTTACGACCTTTTATATTCACCCAAATGTATTGTAAAGACGTGTTTTAGATGTAAAATTATGTGAACTTAACGATAAAAATATAAAAAGTATGATTAGTTCAATACAAATGACTTTAAACGATATTTAGCGGAATTATCAGCATTTTTTACCCAATTTTTTCCCAAATTTTTTTTCTATTTTTTGTATTCACCCAAATGTATTGTAAATACGTGTTTTAGATGTAAAATAATGTGAACATAACGATAAAAATATAAAAAGTATGATTAGTTCAATACAAATGACTTTAAACGATATTTAGCGGAATTATCACCATTTTTTACCAAATTTTTTCCCAAATTTTTTTTCTATTTTTTGTATTCACCCAAATGTATTGTAAATACGTGTTTTAGATGTAAAATAATGTGAACTTAACGATAAAAATATAAAAAGTATGATTAGTTCAATACAAATGACTTTAAACGATATTTAGCGGAATTATCACCATTTTTTACCAAATTTTTTCCCAAATTTTTTTTCTATTTTTTGTATTCACCCAAATGTATTGTAAATACGTGTTTTAGATGTAAAATAATGTGAACTTAACGATAAAAATATAAAAAGTATGATTAGTTCAATACAAATGACTTTAAACGATATTTAGCGGAATTATCACCATTTTTTACCAAATTTTTTCCCAAATTTTTTTTCTATTTTTTGTATTCACCCAAATGTATTGTAAATACGTCTTTTAGATGTAAAATAATGTGAACTTAACGATAAAAATATAAAAAGTATGATTAGTTCAATACAAATGACTTTAAACGATATTTAGCGGAATTATCACCATTTTTTACCAAATTTTTTTTCTATTTTTTGTATTCACCCAAATGTATTGTAAACACGTGTTTTAGATGTAAAATAATGTGAACTTAACGTTAAAAATATAAAAAGTATGATTAGTTTAATAGAAATGACTTAAGACGATATTTAGCGGATTCATCACCTGTATTTCTAAATTTTTTTACGACCTTTTATATTCACCCAAATGTATTGTAAAGACGTGTTTTAGATGTAAAATTATGTGAACTTAACGATAAAAATATAAAAAGTATGATTAGTTCAATACAAATGACTTTAAACGATATTTAGCGGAATTATCAGCATTTTTTACCCAATTTTTTCCCAAATTTTTTTTCTATTTTTTGTATTCACCCAAATGTATTGTAAATACGTGTTTTAGATGTAAAATAATGTGAACATAACGATAAAAATATAAAAAGTATGATTAGTTCAATACAAATGACTTTAAACGATATTTAGCGGAATTATCACCATTTTTTACCCAATTTTTTCCCAAATTTTTTTTCTATTTTTTGTATTCACCCAAATGTATTGTAAATACGTGTTTTAGATGTAAAATAATGTGAACTTAACGTTAAAAATATAAAAAGTATGATTAGTTTAATAGAAATGACTTAAGACGATATTTAGCGGATTCATCACCTGTATTTCTAAATTTTTTTACGACCTTTTATATTCACCCAAATGTATTGTAAAGACGTGTTTTAGATGTAAAATTATGTGAACTTAACGATAAAAATATAAAAAGTATGATTAGTTCAATACAAATGACTTTAAACTATATTTAGCGGAATTATCAGCATTTTTTACCCAATTTTTTCCCAAATTTTTTTTCTATTTTTTGTATTCACCCAAATGTATTGTAAATACGTGTTTTAGATGTAAAATAATGTGAACATAACGATAAAAATATAAAAAGTATGATTAGTTCAATACAAATGACTTTAAACGATATTTAGCGGAATTATCACCATTTTTTACCCAAATTTTTTTTCTATTTTTTGTATTCACCCAAATGTATTGTAAATACGTGTTTTAGATGTAAAATAATGTGAACTTAACGATAAAAATATAAAAAGTATGATTAGTTCAATACAAATGACTTTAAACGATATTTAGCGGAATTATCACCATTTTTTACCAAATTTTTTCCCAAATTTTTTTTCTATTTTTTGTATTCACCCAAATGTATTGTAAATACGTCTTTTAGATGTAAAATAATGTGAACTTAACGATAAAAATATAAAAAGTATGATTAGTTCAATACAAATGACTTTAAACGATATTTAGCGGAATTATCACCATTTTTTACCAAATTTTTTTTCTATTTTTTGTATTCACCTAAATGTATTGTAAACACGTGTTTTAGATGTAAAATAATGTGAACTTAACGTTAAAAATATAAAAAGTATGATTAGTTTAATAGAAATGACTTAAGACGATATTTAGCGGATTCATCACCTGTATTTCTAAATTTTTTTACGACCTTTTATATTCACCCAAATGTATTGTAAAGACGTGTTTTAGATGTAAAATTATGTGAACTTAACGATAAAAATATAAAAAGTATGATTAGTTCAATACAAATGACTTTAAACGATATTTAGCGGAATTATCAGCATTTTTTACCCAATTTTTTCCCAAATTTTTTTTCTATTTTTTGTATTCACCCAAATGTATTGTAAATACGTGTTTTAGATGTAAAATAATGTGAACATAACGATAAAAATATAAAAAGTATGATTAGTTCAATACAAATGACTTTAAACGATATTTAGCGGAATTATCACCATTTTTTACCAAATTTTTTCCCAAATTTTTTTTCTATTTTTTGTATTCACCCAAATGTATTGTAAATACGTGTTTTAGATGTAAAATAATGTGAACTTAACGTTAAAAATATAAAAAGTATGATTAGTTCAATACAAATGACTTTAAACGATATTTAGCGGAATTATCACCATTTTTTACCAAATTTTTTTTCTATTTTTTGTATTCACCCAAATGTATTGTAAACACGTGTTTTAGATGTAAAATAATGTGAACTTAACGTTAAAAATATAAAAAGTATGATTAGTTTAATAGAAATGACTTAAGACGATATTTAGCGGATTCATCACCTGTATTTCTAAATTTTTTTACGACCTTTTATATTCACCCAAATGTATTGTAAAGACGTGTTTTAGATGTAAAATTATGTGAACTTAACGATAAAAATATAAAAAGTATGATTAGTTCAATACAAATGACTTTAAACGATATTTAGCGGAATTATCAGCATTTTTTACCCAATTTTTTCCCAAATTTTTTTTCTATTTTTTGTATTCACCCAAATGTATTGTAAATACGTGTTTTAGATGTAAAATAATGTGAACATAACGATAAAAATATAAAAAGTATGATTAGTTCAATACAAATGACTTTAAACGATATTTAGCGGAATTATCACCATTTTTTACCAAATTTTTTTTCTATTTTTTGTATTCACCCAAATGTATTGTAAACACGTGTTTTAGATGTAAAATAATGTGAACTTAACGTTAAAAATATAAAAAGTATGATTAGTTTAATAGAAATGACTTAAGACGATATTTAGCGGATTCATCACCTGTATTTCTAAATTTTTTTACGACCTTTTATATTCACCCAAATGTATTGTAAAGACGTGTTTTAGATGTAAAATTATGTGAACTTAACGATAAAAATATAAAAAGTATGATTAGTTCAATACAAATGACTTTAAACTATATTTAGCGGAATTATCACCATTTTTTACCCAATTTTTTCCCAAATTTTTTTTCTATTTTTTGTATTCACCCAAATGTATTGTAAATACGTGTTTTAGATGTAAAATAATGTGAACTTAACGATAAAAATATAAAAAGTATGATTAGTTCAATACAAATGACTTTAAACGATATTTAGCGGAATTATCACCATTTTTTACCAAATTTTTTTTCTATTTTTTGTATTCACCCAAATGTATTGTAAACACGTGTTTTAGATGTAAAATAATGTGAACTTAACGTTAAAAATATAAAAAGTATGATTAGTTTAATAGAAATGACTTAAGACGATATTTAGCGGATTCATCACCTGTATTTCTAAATTTTTTTACGACCTTTTATATTCACCCAAATGTATTGTAAAGACGTGTTTTAGATGTAAAATTATGTGAACTTAACGATAAAAATATAAAAAGTATGATTAGTTCAATACAAATGACTTTAAACTATATTTAGCGGAATTATCAGCATTTTTTACCCAATTTTTTCCCAAATTTTTTTTCTATTTTTTGTATTCACCCAAATGTATTGTAAATACGTGTTTTAGATGTAAAATAATGTGAACATAACGATAAAAATATAAAAAGTATGATTAGTTCAATACAAATGACTTTAAACGATATTTAGCGGAATTATCACCATTTTTTACCCAAATTTTTTTTCTATTTTTTGTATTCACCCAAATGTATTGTAAATACGTGTTTTAGATGTAAAATAATGTGAACTTAACGATAAAAATATAAAAAGTATGATTAGTTCAATACAAATGACTTTAAACGATATTTAGCGGAATTATCACCATTTTTTACCAAATTTTTTTTCTATTTTTTGTATTCACCCAAATGTATTGTAAACACGTGTTTTAGATGTAAAATAATGTGAACTTATCGTTAAAAATATAAAAAGTATGATTAGTTTAATAGAAATGACTTAAGACGATATTTAGCGGATTCATCACCTGTATTTCTAAATTTTTTTACGACCTTTTATATTCACCCAAATGTATTGTAAAGACGTGTTTTAGATGTAAAATTATGTGAACTTAACGATAAAAATATAAAAAGTATGATTAGTTCAATACAAATGACTTTAAACTATATTTAGCGGAATTATCACCATTTTTTACCCAATTTTTTCCCAAATTTTTTTTCTATTTTTTGTATTCACCCAAATGTATTGTAAATACGTGTTTTAGATGTAAAATAATGTGAACTTAACGATAAAAATATAAAAAGTATGATTAGTTCAATACAAATGACTTTAAACGATATTTAGCGGAATTATCACCATTTTTTACCAAATTTTTTTTCTATTTTTTGTATTCACCCAAATGTATTGTAAACACGTGTTTTAGATGTAAAATAATGTGAACTTAACGTTAAAAATATAAAAAGTATGATTAGTTTAATAGAAATGACTTAAGACGATATTTAGCGGATTCATCACCTGTATTTCTAAATTTTTTTACGACCTTTTATATTCACCCAAATGTATTGTAAAGACGTGTTTTAGATGTAAAATTATGTGAACTTAACGATAAAAATATAAAAAGTATGATTAGTTCAATACAAATGACTTTAAACTATATTTAGCGGAATTATCAGCATTTTTTACCCAATTTTTTCCCAAATTTTTTTTCTATTTTTTGTATTCACCCAAATGTATTGTAAATACGTGTTTTAGATGTAAAATAATGTGAACATAACGATAAAAATATAAAAAGTATGATTAGTTCAATACAAATGACTTTAAACGATATTTAGCGGAATTATCACCATTTTTTACCCAAATTTTTTTTCTATTTTTTGTATTCACCCAAATGTATTGTAAATACGTGTTTTAGATGTAAAATAATGTGAACTTAACGATAAAAATATAAAAAGTATGATTAGTTCAATACAAATGACTTTAAACGATATTTAGCGGAATTATCACCATTTTTTACCAAATTTTTTTTCTATTTTTTGTATTCACCCAAATGTATTGTAAACACGTGTTTTAGATGTAAAATAATGTGAACTTATCGTTAAAAATATAAAAAGTATGATTAGTTTAATAGAAATGACTTAAGACGATATTTAGCGGATTCATCACCTGTATTTCAAAATTTTTTTACGACCTTCTATATTCACCCAAATGTATTGTAAAGACGTGTTTTAGATGTAAAATTATGTGAACTTAACGATAAAAATATAAAAAGTATGATTAGTTCAATACAAATGACTTTAAACGATATTTAGCGGAATTATCAGCATTTTTTACCCAATTTTTTCCCAAATTTTTTTTCTATTCTTTGTATTCACCCAAATGTATTGTAAATACGTGTTTTAGATGTAAAATAATGTGAACATAACGATAAAAATATAAAAAGTATGATTAGTTCAATACAAATGACTTTAAACGATATTTAGCGGAATTATCACCATTTTTTACCAAATTTTTTCCCAAATTTTTTTTCTATTTTTTGTATTCACCCAAATGTATTGTAAATACGTGTTTTAGATGTAAAATAATGTGAACTTAACGATAAAAATATAAAAAGTATGATTAGTTCAATACAAATGACTTTAAACGATATTTAGCGGAATTATTACCATTTTTTACCAAATTTTTTTTCTATTTTTTGTATTCACCCAAATGTATTGTAAACACGTGTATTAGATGTAAAATAATGTGAACTTAACGTTAAAAATATAAAAAGTATGATTAGTTTAATAGAAATGACTTAAGACGATATTTAGCGGATTCATCACCTGTATTTCAAAATTTTTTTACGACCTTTTATATTCACCCAAATGTATTGTAAATACGTGTTTTAGATGTAAAATAATGTGAACTTAACGATAAAAATATAAAAAGTATGATTAGTTCAATACAAATGACTTTAAACGATATTTAGCGGAATTATCACCATTTTTTACCAAATTTTTTCCCAAATTTTTTTTCTATTTTTTGTATTCACCCAAATGTATTGTAAATACGTCTTTTAGATGTAAAATAATGTGAACTTAACGATAAAAATATAAAAAGTATGATTAGTTCAATACAAATGACTTTAAACGATATTTAGCGGAATTATCACCATTTTTTACCAAATTTTTTTTCTATTTTTTGTATTCACCCAAATGTATTGTAAACACGTGTTTTAGATGTAAAATAATGTGAACTTAACGTTAAAAATATAAAAAGTATGATTAGTTTAATAGAAATGACTTAAGACGATATTTAGCGGATTCATCACCTGTATTTCTAAATTTTTTTACGACCTTTTATATTCACCCAAATGTATTGTAAAGACGTGTTTTAGATGTAAAATTATGTGAACTTAACGATAAAAATATAAAAAGTATGATTAGTTCAATACAAATGACTTTAAACGATATTTAGCGGAATTATCAGCATTTTTTACCCAATTTTTTCCCAAATTTTTTTTCTATTTTTTGTATTCACCCAAATGTATTGTAAATACGTGTTTTAGATGTAAAATAATGTGAACATAACGATAAAAATATAAAAAGTATGATTAGTTCAATACAAATGACTTTAAACGATATTTAGCGGAATTATCACCATTTTTTACCAAATTTTTTCCCAAATTTTTTTTCTATTTTTTGTATTCACCCAAATGTATTGTAAATACGTGTTTTAGATGTAAAATAATGTGAACTTAACGATAAAAATATAAAAAGTATGATTAGTTCAATACAAATGACTTTAAACGATATTTAGCGGAATTATCACCATTTTTTACCAAATTTTTTTTCTATTTTTTGTATTCACCCAAATGTATTGTAAACACGTGTTTTAGATGTAAAATAATGTGAACTTAACGTTAAAAATATAAAAAGTATGATTAGTTTAATAGAAATGACTTAAGACGATATTTAGCGGATTCATCACCTGTATTTCTAAATTTTTTTACGACCTTTTATATTCACCCAAATGTATTGTAAAGACGTGTTTTAGATGTAAAATTATGTGAACTTAACGATAAAAATATAAAAAGTATGATTAGTTCAATACAAATGACTTTAAACTATATTTAGCGGAATTATCAGCATTTTTTACCCAATTTTTTCCCAAATTTTTTTTCTATTTTTTGTATTCACCCAAATGTATTGTAAATACGTCTTTTAGATGTAAAATAATGTGAACTTAACGATAAAAATATAAAAAGTATGATTAGTTCAATACAAATGACTTTAAACGATATTTAGCGGAATTATCACCATTTTTTACCAAATTTTTTTTCTATTTTTTGTATTCACCCAAATGTATTGTAAACACGTGTTTTAGATGTAAAATAATGTGAACTTAACGTTAAAAATATAAAAAGTATGATTAGTTTAATAGAAATGACTTAAGACGATATTTAGCGGATTCATCACCTGTATTTCTAAATTTTTTTACGACCTTTTATATTCACCCAAATGTATTGTAAAGACGTGTTTTAGATGTAAAATTATGTGAACTTAACGATAAAAATATAAAAAGTATGATTAGTTCAATACAAATGACTTTAAACGATATTTAGCGGAATTATCAGCATTTTTTACCCAATTTTTTCCCAAATTTTTTTTCTATTTTTTGTATTCACCCAAATGTATTGTAAATACGTGTTTTAGATGTAAAATAATGTGAACATAACGATAAAAATATAAAAAGTATGATTAGTTCAATACAAATGACTTTAAACGATATTTAGCGGAATTATCACCATTTTTTACCAAATTTTTTCCCAAATTTTTTTTCTATTTTTTGTATTCACCCAAATGTATTGTAAATACGTGTTTTAGATGTAAAATAATGTGAACTTAACGATAAAAATATAAAAAGTATGATTAGTTCAATACAAATGACTTTAAACGATATTTAGCGGAATTATTACCATTTTTTACCAAATTTTTTTTCTATTTTTTGTATTCACCCAAATGTATTGTAAACACGTGTATTAGATGTAAAATAATGTGAACTTAACGTTAAAAATATAAAAAGTATGATTAGTTTAATAGAAATGACTTAAGACGATATTTAGCGGATTCATCACCTGTATTTCAAAATTTTTTTACGACCTTTTATATTCACCCAAATGTATTGTAAAGACGTGTTTTAGATGTAAAATAATGTGAACTTAACGATAAAAATATAAAAAGTATGATTAGTTCAATACAAATGACTTTAAACGATATTTAGCGGAATTATCACCATTTTTTACCCAAATTTTTCCCAAATTTTTTTTCTATTTTTTGTATTCACCCAAATGTATTGTAAATACGTGTTTTAGATGTAAAATAATGTGAACTTAACGATAAAAATATAAAAAGTATGATTAGTTCAATACAAATGACTTTAAACGATATTTAGCGGAATTATCACCATTTTTTACCAAATTTTTTCCCAAATTTTTTTTCTATTTTTTGTATTCACCCAAATGTATTGTAAATACGTGTTTTAGATGTAAAATAATGTGAACTTAACGATAAAAATATAAAAAGTATGATTAGTTCAATACAAATGACTTTAAACGATATTTAGCGGAATTATCACCATTTTTTACCAAATTTTTTTTCTATTTTTTGTATTCACCCAAATGTATTGTAAAGACGTGTTTTAGATGTAAAATAATGTGAACTTAACGTTAAAAATATAAAAAGTATGATTAGTTTAATAGAAATGACTTAAGACGATATTTAGCGGATTCATCACCTGTATTTCAAAATTTTTTTACGACCTTTTATATTCACCCAAATGTATTGTAAAGACGTGTTTTAGATGTAAAATTATGTGAACTTAACGATAAAAATATAAAAAGTATGATTAGTTCAATACAAATGACTTTAAACGATATTTAGCGGAATTATCAGCATTTTTTACCCAATTTTTTCCCAAATTTTTTTTCTATTTTTTGTATTCACCCAAATGTATTGTAAATACGTGTTTTAGATGTAAAATAATGTGAACATAACGATAAAAATATAAAAAGTATGATTAGTTCAATACAAATGACTTTAAACGATATTTAGCGGAATTATCACCATTTTTTACCAAATTTTTTCCCAAATTTTTTTTCTATTTTTTGTATTCACCCAAATGTATTGTAAATACGTGTTTTAGATGTAAAATAATGTGAACTTAACGATAAAAATATAAAAAGTATGATTAGTTCAATACAAATGACTTTAAACGATATTTAGCGGAATTATCACCATTTTTTACCCAAATTTTTTTTCTATTTTTTGTATTCACCCAAATGTATTGTAAATACGTGTTTTAGATGTAAAATAATGTGAACTTAACGATAAAAATATAAAAAGTATGATTAGTTCAATACAAATGACTTTAAACGTAATTAGCGGAATTATCACCATTTTTTACCAAATTTTTTTTCTATTTTTTGTATTCACCCAAATGTATTGTAAACACGTGTTTTAGATGTAAAATAATGTGAACTTATCGTTAAAAATATAAAAAGTATTATTAGTTTAATAGAAATGACTTAAGACGATATTTAGCGGATTCATCACCTGTATTTCAAAATTTTTTTACGACCTTCTATATTCACCCAAATGTATTGTAAAGACGTGTTTTAGATGTAAAATTATGTGAACTTAACGATAAAAATATAAAAAGTATGATTAGTTCAATACAAATGACTTTAAACGATATTTAGCGGAATTATCAGCATTTTTTACCCAATTTTTTCCCAAATTTTTTTTCTATTCTTTGTATTCACCCAAATGTATTGTAAATACGTGTTTTAGATGTAAAATAATGTGAACATAACGATAAAAATATAAAAAGTATGATTAGTTCAATACAAATGACTTTAAACGATATTTAGCGGAATTATCACCATTTTTTACCAAATTTTTTCCCAAATTTTTTTTCTATTTTTTGTATTCACCCAAATGTATTGTAAATACGTGTTTTAGATGTAAAATAATGTGAACTTAACGATAAAAATATAAAAAGTATGATTAGTTCAATACAAATGACTTTAAACGATATTTAGCGGAATTATTACCATTTTTTACCAAATTTTTTTTCTATTTTTTGTATTCACCCAAATGTATTGTAAACACGTGTATTAGATGTAAAATAATGTGAACTTAACGTTAAAAATATAAAAAGTATGATTAGTTTAATAGAAATGACTTAAGACGATATTTAGCGGATTCATCACCTGTATTTCAAAATTTTTTTACGACCTTTTATATTCACCCAAATGTATTGTAAATACGTGTTTTAGATGTAAAATAATGTGAACTTAACGATAAAAATATAAAAAGTATGATTAGTTCAATACAAATGACTTTAAACGATATTTAGCGGAATTATCACCATTTTTTACCAAATTTTTTCCCAAATTTTTTTTCTATTTTTTGTATTCACCCAAATGTATTGTAAATACGTCTTTTAGATGTAAAATAATGTGAACTTAACGATAAAAATATAAAAAGTATGATTAGTTCAATACAAATGACTTTAAACGATATTTAGCGGAATTATCACCATTTTTTACCAAATTTTTTTTCTATTTTTTGTATTCACCCAAATGTATTGTAAACACGTGTTTTAGATGTAAAATAATGTGAACTTAACGTTAAAAATATAAAAAGTATGATTAGTTTAATAGAAATGACTTAAGACGATATTTAGCGGATTCATCACCTGTATTTCTAAATTTTTTTACGACCTTTTATATTCACCCAAATGTATTGTAAAGACGTGTTTTAGATGTAAAATTATGTGAACTTAACGATAAAAATATAAAAAGTATGATTAGTTCAATACAAATGACTTTAAAATATATTTAGCGGAATTATCAGCATTTTTTACCCAATTTTTTCCCAAATTTTTTTTCTATTTTTTGTATTCACCCAAATGTATTGTAAATACGTCTTTTAGATGTAAAATAATGTGAACTTAACGATAAAAATATAAAAAGTATGATTAGTTCAATACAAATGACTTTAAACGATATTTAGCGGAATTATCACCATTTTTTACCAAATTTTTTTTCTTTTTTTTGTATTCACCCAAATGTATTGTAAACACGTGTTTTAGATGTAAAATAATGTGAACTTAACGTTAAAAATATAAAAAGTATGATTAGTTTAATAGAAATGACTTAAGACGATATTTAGCGGATTCATCACCTGTATTTCTAAATTTTTTTACGACCTTTTATATTCACCCAAATGTATTGTAAAGACGTGTTTTAGATGTAAAATTATGTGAACTTAACGATAAAAATATAAAAAGTATGATTAGTTCAATACAAATGACTTTAAACGATATTTAGCGGAATTATCAGCATTTTTTACCCAATTTTTTCCCAAATTTTTTTTCTATTTTTTGTATTCACCCAAATGTATTGTAAATACGTGTTTTAGATGTAAAATAATGTGAACATAACGATAAAAATATAAAAAGTATGATTAGTTCAATACAAATGACTTTAAACGATATTTAGCGGAATTATCACCATTTTTTACCAAATTTTTTCCCAAATTTTTTTTCTATTTTTTGTATTCACCCAAATGTATTGTAAATACGTGTTTTAGATGTAAAATAATGTGAACTTAACGATAAAAATATAAAAAGTATGATTAGTTCAATACAAATGACTTTAAACGATATTTAGCGGAATTATTACCATTTTTTACCAAATTTTTTTTCTATTTTTTGTATTCACCCAAATGTATTGTAAACACGTGTATTAGATGTAAAATAATGTGAACTTAACGTTAAAAATATAAAAAGTATGATTAGTTTAATAGAAATGACTTAAGACGATATTTAGCGGATTCATCACCTGTATTTCAAAATTTTTTTACGACCTTTTATATTCACCCAAATGTATTGTAAAGACGTGTTTTAGATGTAAAATAATGTGAACTTAACGATAAAAATATAAAAAGTATGATTAGTTCAATACAAATGACTTTAAACGATATTTAGCGGAATTATCACCATTTTTTACCCAATTTTTTCCCAAATTTTTTTTCTATTTTTTGTATTCACCCAAATGTATTGTAAATACGTGTTTTAGATGTAAAATAATGTGAACTTAACGATAAAAATATAAAAAGTATGATTAGTTCAATACAAATGACTTTAAACGATATTTAGCGGAATTATCACCATTTTTTACCAAATTTTTTTTCTATTTTTTGTATTCACCCAAATGTATTGTAAACACGTGTTTTAGATGTAAAATAATGTGAACTTAACGTTAAAAATATAAAAAGTATGATTAGTTTAATAGAAATGACTTAAGACGATATTTAGCGGATTCATCACCTGTATTTCTAAATTTTTTTACGACCTTTTATATTCACCCAAATGTATTGTAAAGACGTGTTTTAGATGTAAAATTATGTGAACTTAACGATAAAAATATAAAAAGTATGATTAGTTCAATACAAATGACTTTAAACTATATTTAGCGGAATTATCAGCATTTTTTACCCAATTTTTTCCCAAATTTTTTTTCTATTTTTTGTATTCACCCAAATGTATTGTAAATACGTGTTTTAGATGTAAAATAATGTGAACATAACGATAAAAATATAAAAAGTATGATTAGTTCAATACAAATGACTTTAAACGATATTTAGCGGAATTATCACCATTTTTTACCCAAATTTTTCCCAAATTTTTTTTCTATTTTTTGTATTCACCCAAATGTATTGTAAATACGTGTTTTAGATGTAAAATAATGTGAACTTAACGATAAAAATATAAAAAGTATGATTAGTTCAATACAAATGACTTTAAACGATATTTAGCGGAATTATCACCATTTTTTACCAAATTTTTTCCCAAATTTTTTTTCTATTTTTTGTATTCACCCAAATGTATTGTAAATACGTGTTTTAGATGTAAAATAATGTGAACTTAACGATAAAAATATAAAAAGTATGATTAGTTCAATACAAATGACTTTAAACGATATTTAGCGGAATTATCACCATTTTTTACCAAATTTTTTTTCTATTTTTTGTATTCACCCAAATGTATTGTAAACACGTGTTTTAGATGTAAAATAATGTGAACTTAACGTTAAAAATATAAAAAGTATGATTAGTTTAATAGAAATGACTTAAGACGATATTTAGCGGATTCATCACCTGTATTTCAAAATTTTTTTACGACCTTTTATATTCACCCAAATGTATTGTAAAGACGTGTTTTAGATGTAAAATTATGTGAACTTAACGATAAAAATATAAAAAGTATGATTAGTTCAATACAAATGACTTTAAACGATATTTAGCGGAATTATCAGCATTTTTTACCCAATTTTTTCCCAAATTTTTTTTCTATTTTTTGTATTCACCCAAATGTATTGTAAATACGTGTTTTAGATGTAAAATAATGTGAACATAACGATAAAAATATAAAAAGTATGATTAGTTCAATACAAATGACTTTAAACGATATTTAGCGGAATTATCACCATTTTTTACCAAATTTTTTCCCAAATTTTTTTTCTATTTTTTGTATTCACCCAAATGTATTGTAAATACGTGTTTTAGATGTAAAATAATGTGAACTTAACGATAAAAATATAAAAAGTATGATTAGTTCAATACAAATGACTTTAAACGATATTTAGCGGAATTATCACCATTTTTTACCCAATTTTTTCCCAAATTTTTTTTTTATTTTTTGTATTCACCCAAATGTATTGTAAATACGTGTTTTAGATGTAAAATAATGTGAACTTAACGATAAAAATATAAAAAGTATGATTAGTTCAATACAAATGACTTTAAACGATATTTAGCGGAATTATCACCATTTTTTACCAAATTTTTTTTCTATTTTTTGTATTCACCCAAATGTATTGTAAACACGTGTTTTAGATGTAAAATAATGTGAACTTAACGTTAAAAATATAAAAAGTATGATTAGTTTAATAGAAATGACTTAAGACGATATTTAGCGGATTCATCACCTGTATTTCTAAATTTTTTTACGACCTTTTATATTCACCCAAATGTATTGTAAAGACGTGTTTTAGATGTAAAATTATGTGAACTTAACGATAAAAATATAAAAAGTATGATTAGTTCAATACAAATGACTTTAAACGATATTTAGCGGAATTATCAGCATTTTTTACCCAATTTTTTCCCAAATTTTTTTTCTATTTTTTGTATTCACCCAAATGTATTGTAAATACGTGTTTTAGATGTAAAATAATGTGAACATAACGATAAAAATATAAAAAGTATGATTAGTTCAATACAAATGACTTTAAACGATATTTAGCGGAATTATCACCATTTTTTACCAAATTTTTTCCCAAATTTTTTTTCTATTTTTTGTATTCACCCAAATGTATTGTAAATACGTGTTTTAGATGTAAAATAATGTGAACTTAACGATAAAAATATAAAAAGTATGATTAGTTCAATACAAATGACTTTAAACGATATTTAGCGGAATTATTACCATTTTTTACCAAATTTTTTTTCTATTTTTTGTATTCACCCAAATGTATTGTAAACACGTGTATTAGATGTAAAATAATGTGAACTTAACGTTAAAAATATAAAAAGTATGATTAGTTTAATAGAAATGACTTAAGACGATATTTAGCGGATTCATCACCTGTATTTCAAAATTTTTTTACGACCTTTTATATTCACCCAAATGTATTGTAAAGACGTGTTTTAGATGTAAAATAATGTGAACTTAACGATAAAAATATAAAAAGTATGATTAGTTCAATACAAATGACTTTAAACGATATTTAGCGGAATTATCACCATTTTTTACCCAATTTTTTCCCAAATTTTTTTTCTATTTTTTGTATTCACCCAAATGTATTGTAAATACGTGTTTTAGATGTAAAATAATGTGAACTTATCGATAAAAATATAAAAAGTATGATTAGTTCAATACAAATGACTTTAAACGATATTTAGCGGAATTATCACCATTTTTTACCAAATTTTTTTTCTATTTTTTGTATTCACCCAAATGTATTGTAAACACGTGTTTTAGATGTAAAATAATGTGAACTTAACGTTAAAAATATAAAAAGTATGATTAGTTTAATAGAAATGACTTAAGACGATATTTAGCGGATTCATCACCTGTATTTCTAAATTTTTTTACGACCTTTTATATTCACCCAAATGTATTGTAAAGACGTGTTTTAGATGTAAAATTATGTGAACTTAACGATAAAAATATAAAAAGTATGATTAGTTCAATACAAATGACTTTAAACTATATTTAGCGGAATTATCACCATTTTTTACCCAAATTTTTCCCAAATTTTTTTTCTATTTTTTGTATTCACCCAAATGTATTGTAAATACGTGTTTTAGATGTAAAATAATGTGAACTTAACGATAAAAATATAAAAAGTATGATTAGTTCAATACAAATGACTTTAAACGATATTTAGCGGAATTATCACCATTTTTTACCAAATTTTTTCCCAAATTTTTTTTCTATTTTTTGTATTCACCCAAATGTATTGTAAATACGTGTTTTAGATGTAAAATAATGTGAACTTAACGATAAAAATATAAAAAGTATGATTAGTTCAATACAAATGACTTTAAACGATATTTAGCGGAATTATCACCATTTTTTACCAAATTTTTTTTCTATTTTTTGTATTCACCCAAATGTATTGTAAACACGTGTTTTAGATGTAAAATAATGTGAACTTAACGTTAAAAATATAAAAAGTATGATTAGTTTAATAGAAATGACTTAAGACGATATTTAGCGGATTCATCACCTGTATTTCAAAATTTTTTTACGACCTTTTATATTCACCCAAATGTATTGTAAAGACGTGTTTTAGATGTAAAATTATGTGAACTTAACGATAAAAATATAAAAAGTATGATTAGTTCAATACAAATGACTTTAAACGATATTTAGCGGAATTATCAGCATTTTTTACCCAATTTTTTCCCAAATTTTTTTTCTATTTTTTGTATTCACCCAAATGTATTGTAAATACGTGTTTTAGATGTAAAATAATGTGAACATAACGATAAAAATATAAAAAGTATGATTAGTTCAATACAAATGACTTTAAACGATATTTAGCGGAATTATCACCATTTTTTACCAAATTTTTTCCCAAATTTTTTTTCTATTTTTTGTATTCACCCAAATGTATTGTAAATACGTGTTTTAGATGTAAAATAATGTGAACTTAACGATAAAAATATAAAAAGTATGATTAGTTCAATACAAATGACTTTAAACGATATTTAGCGGAATTATCACCATTTTTTACCCAATTTTTTCCCAAATTTTTTTTTTATTTTTTGTATTCACCCAAATGTATTGTAAATACGTGTTTTAGATGTAAAATAATGTGAACTTAACGATAAAAATATAAAAAGTATGATTAGTTCAATACAAATGACTTTAAACGATATTTAGCGGATTCATCACCTCTATTTCAAAATTTTTTTACGACCTTTTATATTCACCCAAATGTATTGTAAAGACGTGTTTTAGATGTAAAATAATGTGAACTTAACGATAAAAATATAAAAAGTATGATTAGTTCAATACAAATGACTTTAAACGATATTAAGCGGAATTATCACCATTTTTTACCAAATTTTTTTTCTATTTTTTGTATTCACCCAAATGTATTGTAAACACGTGTTTTAGATGTAAAATAATGTGAACTTAACGTTAAAAATATAAAAAGTATGATTAGTTTAATAGAAATGACTTAAGACGATATTTAGCGGATTCATCACCTGTATTTCAAAATTTTTTTACGACCATTTATATTCACCCAAATGTATTGTAAAGACGTGTTTTAGATGTAAAATTATGTGAACTTAACGATAAAAATATAAAAAGTATGATTAGTTCAATACAAATGACTTTAAACGATATTTAGCGGAATTATCACCATTTTTTACCCAATTTTTTCCCAAATTTTTTTTCTATTTTTTGTATTCACCCAAATGTATTGTAAATACGTGTTTTAGATGTAAAATAATGTGAACTTAACGTTAAAAATATAAAAAGTATGATTAGTTTAATAGAAATGACTTAAGACGATATTTAGCGGATTCATCACCTGTATTTCAAAATTTTTTTACGACCTTTTATATTCACCCAAATGTATTTTAAAGACGTGTTTTAGATGTAAAATAATGTGAACTTAACGATAAAAATTTAAAAAGTATGATTAGTTCAATACAAATGACTTTAAACGATATTTAGCGGAATTATCACCATTTTTTACCAAATTTTTTCCCAAATTTTTTTTCTATTTTTTGTATTCACCCAAATGTATTGTAAATACGTGTTTTAGATGTAAAATAATGTGAACTTAACGATAAAAATATAAAAAGTATGATTAGTTCAATACAAATGACTTTAAACGATATTTAGCGGAATTATCACCATTTTTTACCAAATTTTTTTTCTATTTTTTGTATTCACCCAAATGTATTGTAAATACGTGTTTTAGATGTAAAATAATGTGAACTTAACGATAAAAATATAAAAAGTATGATTAGTTCAATACAAATGAATTTAAACGATATTTAGCGGAATTATCACCATTTTTTACCAAATTTTTTCCCAAATTTTTTTTTTTATTTTTTGTATTCACCCAAATGTATTGTAAATACATGTTTTAGATGTAAAATAATGTGAACTTAACGATAAAAATATAAAAAGTATGATTAGTTCAATACAAATGACTTGAAACGATAATTAGCGGAATTATCACCATTTTTTACCAAATTTTTTCCCAAATTTTTTTTCTATTTTTTGTATTCACCCAAATGTATTGTAAATACGTGTTTTAGATGTAAAATAATGTGAACTTAACGATAAAAATATAAAAAGTATGATTAGTTCAATACAAATGAATTTAAACGATATTTAGCGGAATTATCACCATTTTTTACCAAATTTTTTCCCAAATTTTTTTTTTATTTTTTGTATTCACCCAAATGTATTGTAAATACGTGTTTTAGATGTAAAATAATGTGAACTTAACGATAAAAATATAAAAAGTATGATTAGTTCAATACAAATGACTTTAAACGATATTTAGCGGAATTATCACCATTTTTTACCAAATTTTTTTTCTATTTTTTGTATTCACCCAAATGTATTGTAAACACGTGTTTTAGATGTAAAATAATGTGAACTTAACGTTAAAAATATAAAAAGTATGATTAGTTTAAAAGAAATGACTTAAGACGATATTTAGCGGATTCATCACCTGTATTTCAAAATTTTTTTACGACCTTTTATATTCACCCAAATGTATTGTAAAGACGTGTTTTAGATGTAAAATTATGTGAACTTAACGATAAAAATATAAAAAGTATGATTAGTTCAATACAAATGACTTTAAACTATATTTAGCGGAATTATCAGCATTTTTTACCCAATTTTTTCCCAAATTTTTTTTCTATTTTTTGTATTCACCCAAATGTATTGTAAATACGTGTTTTAGATGTAAAATAATGTGAACATAACGATAAAAATATAAAAAGTATGATTAGTTCAATACAAATGACTTTAAACGATATTTAGCGGAATTATCACCATTTTTTACCCAAATTTTTCCCAAATTTTTTTTCTATTTTTTGTATTCACCCAAATGTATTGTAAATACGTGTTTTAGATGTAAAATAATGTGAACTTAACGATAAAAATATAAAAAGTATGATTAGTTCAATACAAATGACTTTAAACGATATTTAGCGGAATTATCACCATTTTTTACCAAATTTTTTCCCAAATTTTTTTTCTATTTTTTGTATTCACCCAAATGTATTGTAAATACGTGTTTTAGATGTAAAATAATGTGAACTTAACGATAAAAATATAAAAAGTATGATTAGTTCAATACAAATGACTTTAAACGATATTTAGCGGAATTATCACCATTTTTTACCAAATTTTTTTTCTATTTTTTGTATTCACCCAAATGTATTGTAAACACGTGTTTTAGATGTAAAATAATGTGAACTTAACGTTAAAAATATAAAAAGTATGATTAGTTTAATAGAAATGACTTAAGACGATATTTAGCGGATTCATCACCTGTATTTCAAAATTTTTTTACGACCTTTTATATTCACCCAAATGTATTGTAAAGACGTGTTTTAGATGTAAAATTATGTGAACTTAACGATAAAAATATAAAAAGTATGATTAGTTCAATACAAATGACTTTAAACGATATTTAGCGGAATTATCAGCATTTTTTACCCAATTTTTTCCCAAATTTTTTTTCTATTTTTTGTATTCACCCAAATGTATTGTAAATACGTGTTTTAGATGTAAAATAATGTGAACATAACGATAAAAATATTAAAAGTATGATTAGTTCAATACAAATGACTTTAAACGATATTTAGCGGAATTATCACCATTTTTTACCAAATTTTTTCCCAAATTTTTTTTCTATTTTTTGTATTCACCCAAATGTATTGTAAATACGTGTTTTAGATGTAAAATAATGTGAACTTAACGATAAAAATATAAAAAGTATGATTAGTTCAATACAAATGACTTTAAACGATATTTAGCGGAATTATCACCATTTTTTACCCAATTTTTTCCCAAATTTTTTTTTTATTTTTTGTATTCACCCAAATGTATTGTAAATACGTGTTTTAGATGTAAAATAATGTGAACTTAACGATAAAAATATAAAAAGTATGATTAGTTCAATACAAATGACTTTAAACGATATTTAGCGGATTCATCACCTGTATTTCAAAATTTTTTTACGACCTTTTATATTCACCCAAATGTATTGTAAAGACGTGTTTTAGATGTAAAATAATGTGAACTTAACGATAAAAATATAAAAAGTATGATTAGTTCAATACAAATGACTTTAAACGATATTAAGCGGAATTATCACCATTTTTTACCAAATTTTTTTTCTATTTTTTGTATTCACCCAAATGTATTGTAAACACGTGTTTTAGATGTAAAATAATGTGAACTTAACGTTAAATATATAAAAAGTATGATTAGTTTAATAGAAATGACTTAAGACGATATTTAGCGGATTCATCACCTGTATTTCAAAATTTTTTTACGACCATTTATATTCACCCAAATGTATTGTAAAGACGTGTTTTAGATGTAAAATTATGTGAACTTAACGATAAAAATATAAAAAGTATGATTAGTTCAATACAAATGACTTTAAACGATATTTAGCGGAATTATCACCATTTTTTACCCAATTTTTTCCCAAATTTTTTTTCTATTTTTTGTATTCACCCAAATGTATTGTAAATACGTGTTTTAGATGTAAAATAATGTGAACTTAACGTTAAAAATATAAAAAGTATGATTAGTTTAATAGAAATGACTTAAGACGATATTTAGCGGATTCATCACCTGTATTTCAAAATTTTTTTACGACCTTTTATATTCACCCAAATGTATTTTAAAGACGTGTTTTAGATGTAAAATAATGTGAACTTAACGATAAAAATTTAAAAAGTATGATTAGATCAATACAAATGACTTTAAACGATATTTAGCGGAATTATCACCATTTTTTACCAAATTTTTTCCCAAATTTTTTTTCTATTTTTTGTATTCACCCAAATGTATTGTAAATACGTGTTTTAGATGTAAAATAATGTGAACTTAACGATAAAAATATAAAAAGTATGATTAGTTCAATACAAATGACTTTAAACGATATTTAGCGGAATTATCACCATTTTTTACCAAATTTTTTTTCTATTTTTTGTATTCACCCAAATGTATTGTAAATACGTGTTTTAGATGTAAAATAATGTGAACTTAACGATAAAAATATAAAAAGTATGATTAGTTCAATACAAATGAATTTAAACGATATTTAGCGGAATTATCACCATTTTTTACCAAATTTTTTCCCAAATTTTTTTTTTATTTTTTGTATTCACCCAAATGTATTGTAAATACATGTTTTAGATGTAAAATAATGTGAACTTAACGATAAAAATATAAAAAGTATGATTAGTTCAATACAAATGACTTGAAACGATATTTAGCGGAATTATCACCATTTTTTACCAAATTTTTTCCCAAATTTTTTTTCTATTTTTTGTATTCACCCAAATGTATTGTAAATACGTGTTTTAGATGTAAAATAATGTGAACTTAACGATAAAAATATAAAAAGTATGATTAGTTCAATACAAATGAATTTAAACGATATTTAGCGGAATTATCACCATTTTTTACCAAATTTTTTCCCAAATTTTTTTTTTATTTTTTGTATTCACCCAAATGTATTGTAAATACGTGTTTTAGATGTAAAATAATGTGAACTTAACGATAAAAATATAAAAAGTATGATTAGTTCAATACAAATGACTTTAAACGATATTTATCGGAATTATCACCATTTTTTACCAAATTTTTTTTCTATTTTTTGTATTCACCCAAATGTATTGTAAACACGTGTTTTAGATGTAAAATAATGTGAACTTAACGTTAAAAATATAAAAAGTATGATTAGTTTAATAGAAATGACTTAAGACGATATTTAGCGGATTCATCACCTGTATTTCAAAATTTTTTTACGACCTTTTATATTCACCCAAATGTATTGTAAAGACGTGTTTTAGATGTAAAATTATGTGAACTTAACGATAAAAATATAAAAAGTATGATTAGTTCAATACAAATGACTTTAAACGATATTTAGCGGAATTATCAGCATTTTTTACCCAATTTTTTCCCAAATTTTTTTTCTATTTTTTGTATTCACCCAAATGTATTGTAAATACGTGTTTTAGATGTAAAATAATGTGAACATAACGATAAAAATATAAAAAGTATGATTAGTTCAATACAAATGACTTTAAACGATATTTAGCGGAATTATCACCATTTTTTACCAAATTTTTTCCCAAATTTTTTTTCTATTTTTTGTATTCACCCAAATGTATTGTAAATACGTGTTTTAGATGTAAAATAATGTGAACTTAACGATAAAAATATAAAAAGTATGATTAGTTCAATACAAATGACTTTAAACGATATTTAGCGGAATTATCACCATTTTTTACCCAATTTTTTCCCAAATTTTTTTTTTATTTTTTGTATTCACCCAAATGTATTGTAAATACGTGTTTTAGATGTAAAATAATGTGAACTTAACGATAAAAATATAAAAAGTATGATTAGTTCAATACAAATGACTTTAAACGATATTTAGCGGATTCATCACCTGTATTTCAAAATTTTTTTACGACCTTTTATATTCACCCAAATGTATTGTAAAGACGTGTTTTAGATGTAAAATAATGTGAACTTAACGATAAAAATATAAAAAGTATGATTAGTTCAATACAAATGACTTTAAACGATATTAAGCGGAATTATCACCATTTTTTACCAAATTTTTTTTCTATTTTTTGTATTCACCCAAATGTATTGTAAACACGTGTTTTAGATGTAAAATAATGTGAACTTAACGTTAAAAATATAAAAAGTATGATTAGTTTAATAGAAATGACTTAAGACGATATTTAGCGGATTCATCACCTGTATTTCAAAATTTTTTTACGACCATTTATATTCACCCAAATGTATTGTAAAGACGTGTTTTAGATGTAAAATTATGTGAACTTAACGATAAAAATATAAAAAGTATGATTAGTTCAATACAAATGACTTTAAACGATATTTAGCGGAATTATCACCATTTTTTACCCAATTTTTTCCCAAATTTTTTTTCTATTTTTTGTATTCACCCAAATGTATTGTAAATACGACGTGTTTTAGATGTAAAATAATGTGAACTTAACGTTAAAAATATAAAAAGTATGATTAGTTTAATAGAAATGACTTAAGACGATATTTAGCGGATTCATCACCTGTATTTCAAAATTTTTTTACGACCTTTTATATTCACCCAAATGTATTTTAAAGACGTGTTTTAGATGTAAAATAATGTGAACTTAACGATAAAAATTTAAAAAGTATGATTAGTTCAATACAAATGACTTTAAACGATATTTAGCGGAATTATCACCATTTTTTACCAAATTTTTTCCCAAATTT
This sequence comes from Diuraphis noxia, assembly GCF_037042655.1. Classification (NCBI taxonomy): domain Eukaryota; kingdom Metazoa; phylum Arthropoda; class Insecta; order Hemiptera; family Aphididae; genus Diuraphis; species Diuraphis noxia. The sequence goes on from NW_028301718.1 coordinate 1,027,063, forward strand.
TTTTTCTATTTTTTGTATTCACCCAAATGTATTGTAAATACGTGTTTTAGATGTAAAATAATGTGAACTTAACGATAAAAATATAAAAAGTATGATTAGTTCAATACAAATGACTTTAAACGATATTTAGCGGAATTATCACCATTTTTTACCAAATTTTTTTTCTATTTTTTGTATTCACCCAAATGTATTGTAAATACGTGTTTTAGATGTAAAATAATGTGAACTTAACGATAAAAATATAAAAAGTATGATTAGTTCAATACAAATGAATTTAAACGATATTTAGCGGAATTATCACCATTTTTTACCAAATTTTTTCCCAAATTTTTTTTTTATTTTTTGTATTCACCCAAATGTATTGTAAATACATGTTTTAGATGTAAAATAATGTGAACTTAACGATAAAAATATAAAAAGTATGATTAGTTCAATACAAATGACTTGAAACGATATTTAGCGGAATTATCACCATTTTTTACCAAATTTTTTCCCAAATTTTTTTTCTATTTTTTGTATTCACCCAAATGTATTGTAAATACGTGTTTTAGATGTAAAATAATGTGAACTTAACGATAAAAATATAAAAAGTATGATTAGTTCAATACAAATGAATTTAAACGATATTTAGCGGAATTATCACCATTTTTTACCAAATTTTTTCCCAAATTTTTTTTTTATTTTTTGTATTCACCCAAATGTATTGTAAATACGTGTTTTAGATGTAAAATAATGTGAACTTAACGATAAAAATATAAAAAGTATGATTAGTTCAATACAAATGACTTTAAACGATATTTAGCGGAATTATCACCATTTTTTACCAAATTTTTTTTCTATTTTTTGTATTCACCCAAATGTATTGTAAACACGTGTTTTAGATGTAAAATAATGTGAACTTAACGTTAAAAATATAAAAAGTATGATTAGTTCAATACAAATGACTTTAAACGATATTTAGCGGAATTATCACCATTTTTTACCAAATTTTTTCCCAAATTTTTTTTCTATTTTTTGTATTCACCCAAATGTATTGTAAATACGTGTTTTAGATGTAAAATAATGTGAACTTAACGATAAAAATATAAAAAGTATGATTAGTTCAATACAAATGACTTTAAACGATATTTAGCGGATTCATCACCTGTATTTCAAAATTTTTTTACGACCTTTTATATTCACCCAAATGTATTGTAAAGACGTGTTTTAGATGTAAAATTATGTGAACTTAACGATAAAAATATAAAAAGTATGATTAGTTCAATACAAATAACTTTAAACGATATTTAGCGGAATTATCAGCATTTTTTACCCAATTTTTTCCCAAATTTTTTTTCTATTTTTTGTATTCACCCAAATGTATTGTAAATACGTGTTTTAGATGTAAAATAATGTGAACATAACGATAAAAATATAAAAAGTATGATTAGTTCAATACAAATGACTTTAAACGATATTTAGCGGAATTATCACCATTTTTTACCAAATTTTTTCCCAAATTTTTTTTCTATTTTTTGTATTCACCCAAATGTATTGTAAATACGTGTTTTAGATGTAAAATAATGTGAACTTAACGATAAAAATATAAAAAGTATGATTAGTTCAATACAAATGACTTTAAACGATATTTAGCGGAATTATCACCATTTTTTACCCAATTTTTTCCCAAATTTTTTTTTTATTTTTTGTATTCACCCAAATGTATTGTAAATACGTGTTTTAGATGTAAAATAATGTGAACTTAACGATAAAAATATAAAAAGTATGATTAGTTCAATACAAATGACTTTAAACGATATTTAGCGGATTCATCACCTGTATTTCAAAATTTTTTTACGACCTTTTATATTCACCCAAATGTATTGTAAAGACGTGTTTTAGATGTAAAATAATGTGAACTTAACGATAAAAATATAAAAAGTATGATTAGTTCAATACAAATGACTTTAAACGATATTAAGCGGAATTATCACCATTTTTTACCAAATTTTTTTTCTATTTTTTGTATTCACCCAAATGTATTGTAAACACGTGTTTTAGATGTAAAATAATGTGAACTTAACGTTAAAAATATAAAAAGTATGATTAGTTTAATAGAAATGACTTAAGACGATATTTAGCGGATTCATCACCTGTATTTCAAAATTTTTTACGACCTTTTATATTCACCCAAATGTATTTTAAAGACGTGTTTTAGATGTAAAATAATGTGAACTTAACGATAAAAATTTAAAAAGTATGATTAGTTCAATACAAATGACTTTAAACGATATTTAGCGGAATTATCACCATTTTTTACCAAATTTTTTCCCAAATTTTTTTTCTATTTTTTGTATTCACCCAAATGTATTGTAAATACGTGTTTTAGATGTAAAATAATGTGAACTTAACGATAAAAATATAAAAAGTATGATTAGTTCAATACAAATGACTTTAAACGATATTTAGCGGAATTATCACCATTTTTTACCAAATTTTTTTTCTATTTTTTGTATTCACCCAAATGTATTGTAAATACGTGTTTTAGATGTAAAATAATGTGAACTTAACGATAAAAATATAAAAAGTATGATTAGTTCAATACAAATGAATTTAAACGATATTTAGCGGAATTATCACCATTTTTTACCAAATTTTTTCCCAAATTTTTTTTTTATTTTTTGTATTCACCCAAATGTATTGTAAATACGTGTTTTAGATGTAAAATAATGTGAACTTAACGATAAAAATATAAAAAGTATGATTAGTTCAATACAAATGACTTTAAACGATATTTAGCGGAATTATCACCATTTTTTACCAAATTTTTTTTCTATTTTTTGTATTCACCCAAATGTATTGTAAACACGTGTTTTAGATGTAAAATAATGTGAACTTAACGTTAAAAATATAAAAAGTATGATTAGTTTAAAAGAAATGACTTAAGACGATATTTAGCGGATTCATCACCTGTATTTCAAAATTTTTTTACGACCTTTTATATTCACCCAAATGTATTGTAAAGACGTGTTTTAGATGTAAAATAATGTGAACTTAACGATAAAAATATAAAAAGTATGATTAGTTCAATACAAATGACTTTAAACGATATTAAGCGGAATTATCACCATTTTTTACCAAATTTTTTTTCTATTTTTTGTATTCACCCAAATGTATTGTAAACACGTGTTTTAGATGTAAAATAATGTGAACTTAACGTTAAAAATATAAAAAGTATGATTAGTTTAATAGAAATGACTTAAGACGATATTTAGCGGATTCATCACCTGTATTTCAAAATTTTTTTACGACCTTTTATATTCACCCAAATGTATTGTAAAGACGTGTTTTAGATGTAAAATTATGTGAACTTAACGATAAAAATATAAAAAGTATGATTAGTTCAATACAAATGACTTTAAACGATATTTAGCGGAATTATCACCATTTTTTACCCAATTTTTTCCCAAATTTTTTTTCTATTTTTTGTATTCACCCAAATGTATTGTAAATACGTGTTTTAGATGTAAAATAATGTGAACTTAACGTTAAAATTATAAAAAGTATGATTAGTTTAATAGAAATGACTTAAGACGATATTTAGCGGATTCATCACCTGTATTTCAAAATTTTTTTACGACCTTTTATATTCACCCAAATGTATTTTAAAGACGTGTTTTAGATGTAAAATAATGTGAACTTAACGATAAAAATTTAAAAAGTATGATTAGTTCAATACAAATGACTTTAAACGATATTTAGCGGAATTATCACCATTTTTTACCAAATTTTTTCCCAAATTTTTTTTCTATTTTTTGTATTCACCCAAATGTATTGTAAATACGTGTTTTAGATGTAAAATAATGTGAACTTAACGATAAAAATATAAAAAGTATGATTAGTTCAATACAAATGAATTTAAACGATATTTAGCGGAATTATCACCATTTTTTACCAAATTTTTTCCCAAATTTTTTTTTTATTTTTTGTATTCACCCAAATGTATTGTAAATACGTGTTTTAGATGTAAAATAATGTGAACTTAACGATAAAAATATAAAAAGTATGATTAGTTCAATACAAATGACTTTAAACGATATTTAGCGGAATTATCACCATTTTTTACCAAATTTTTTTTCTATTTTTTGTATTCACCCAAATGTATTGTAAATACGTGTTTTAGATGTAAAATAATGTGAACTTAACGATAAAAATATAAAAAGTATGATTAGTTCAATACAAATGACTTTAAACGATATTTAGCGGAATTATCACCATTTTTTACCAAATTTTTTTTCTATTTTTTGTATTCACCCAAATGTATTGTAAATACGTGTTTTAGATGTAAAATAATGTGAACTTAACGATAAAAATATAAAAAGTATGATTAGTTCAATACAAATGAATTTAAACGATATTTAGCGGAATTATCACCATTTTTTACCAAATTTTTTCCCAAATTTTTTTTTTATTTTTTGTATTCACCCAAATGTATTGTAAATACATGTTTTAGATGTAAAATAATGTGAACTTAACGATAAAAATATAAAAAGTATGATTAGTTCAATACAAATGACTTGAAACGATATTTAGCGGAATTATCACCATTTTTTACCAAATTTTTTCCCAAATTTTTTTTCTATTTTTTGTATTCACCCAAATGTATTGTAAATACGTGTTTTAGATGTAAAATAATGTGAACTTAACGATAAAAATATAAAAAGTATGATTAGTTCAATACAAATGAATTTAAACGATATTTAGCGGAATTATCACCATTTTTTACCAAATTTTTTCCCAAATTTTTTTTTTATTTTTTGTATTCACCCAAATGTATTGTAAATACGTGTTTTAGATGTAAAATAATGTGAACTTAACGATAAAAATATAAAAAGTATGATTAGTTCAATACAAATGACTTTAAACGATATTTAGCGGAATTATCACCATTTTTTACCAAATTTTTTTTCTATTTTTTGTATTCACCCAAATGTATTGTAAACACGTGTTTTAGATGTAAAATAATGTGAACTTAACGTTAAAAATATAAAAAGTATGATTAGTTTAAAAGAAATGACTTAAGACGATATTTAGCGGATTCATCACCTGTATTTCAAAATTTTTTTACGACCTTTTATATTCACCCAAATGTATTGTAAAGACGTGTTTTAGATGTAAAATAATGTGAACTTAACGATAAAAATATAAAAAGTATGATTAGTTCAATACAAATGACTTTAAACGATATTAAGCGGAATTATCACCATTTTTTACCAAATTTTTTTTCTATTTTTTGTATTCACCCAAATGTATTGTAAACACGTGTTTTAGATGTAAAATAATGTGAACTTAACGTTAAAAATATAAAAAGTATGATTAGTTTAATAGAAATGACTTAAGACGATATTTAGCGGATTCATCACCTGTATTTCAAAATTTTTTTACGACCTTTTATATTCACCCAAATGTATTGTAAAGACGTGTTTTAGATGTAAAATTATGTGAACATAACGATAAAAATATAAAAAGTATGATTAGTTCAATACAAATGACTTTAAACGATATTTAGCGGAATTATCACCATTTTTTACCCAAATTTTTCCCAAATTTTTTTTCTATTTTTTGTATTCACCCAAATGTATTGTAAATACGTGTTTTAGATGTAAAATAATGTGAACTTAACGATAAAAATATAAAAAGTATGATTAGTTCAATACAAATGACTTTAAACGATATTTAGCGGAATTATCACCATTTTTTACCAAATTTTTTCCCAAATTTTTTTTCTATTTTTTGTATTCACCCAAATGTATTGTAAATACGTGTTTTAGATGTAAAATAATGTGAACTTAACGATAAAAATATAAAAAGTATGATTAGTTCAATACAAATGACTTTAAACGATATTTAGCGGAATTATCACCATTTTTTACCAAATTTTTTTTCTATTTTTTGTATTCACCCAAATGTATTGTAAACACGTGTTTTAGATGTAAAATAATGTGAACTTAACGTTAAAAATATAAAAAGTATGATTAGTTTAATAGAAATGACTTAAGACGATATTTAGCGGATTCATCACCTGTATTTCAAAATTTTTTTACGACCTTTTATATTCACCCAAATGTATTGTAAAGACGTGTTTTAGATGTAAAATTATGTGAACATAACGATAAAAATATAAAAAGTATGATTAGTTCAATACAAATGACTTTAAACGATATTTAGCGGAATTATCACCATTTTTTACCCAAATTTTTCCCAAATTTTTTTTCTATTTTTTGTATTCACCCAAATGTATTGTAAATACGTGTTTTAGATGTAAAACAATGTGAACTTAACGATAAAAATATAAAAAGTATGATTAGTTCAATACAAATGACTTTAAACGATATTTAGCGGAATTATCACCATTTTTTACCAAATTTTTTCCCAAATTTTTTTTCTATTTTTTGTATTCACCCAAATGTATTGTAAATACGTGTTTTAGATGTAAAATAATGTGAACTTAACGATAAAAATATAAAAAGTATGATTAGTTCAATACAAATGACTTTAAACGATATTTAGCGGAATTATCACCATTTTTTACCAAATTTTTTTTCTATTTTTTGTATTCACCCAAATGTATTGTAAACACGTGTTTTAGATGTAAAATAATGTGAACTTAACGTTAAAAATATAAAAAGTATGATTAGTTTAATAGAAATGACTTAAGACGATATTTAGCGGATTCATCACCTGTATTTCAAAATTTTTTTACGACCTTTTATATTCACCCAAATGTATTGTAAAGACGTGTTTTAGATGTAAAATTATGTGAACTTAACGATAAAAATATAAAAAGTATGATTAGTTCAATACAAATGACTTTAAACGATATTTAGCGGAATTATCACCATTTTTTACCAAATTTTTTCCCAAATTTTTTTTTTATTTTTTGTATTCACCCAAAAGTATTGTAAATACGTGTTTTAGATGTAAAATAATGTGAACTTAACGATAAAAATATGAAAAGTATGATTAGTTCAATACAAATGACTTTAAACGATATTTAGCGGAATTATCACCATTTTTTACCAAATTTTTTTTCTATTTTTTGTATTCACCCAAATGTATTGTAAACACGTGTTTTAGATGTAAAATAATGTGAACTTAACGTTAAAAATATAAAAAGTATGATTAGTTTAATAGAAATGACTTAAGACGATATTTAGCGGATTCATCACCTGTATTTTAAAATTTTTTTACGACCTTTTATATTCACCCAAATGTATTGTAAAGACGTGTTTTAGATGTAAAATAATGTGAACTTAACGATAAAAATATAAAAAGTATGATTAGTTCAATACAAATGACTTTAAACGATATTAAGCGGAATTATCACCATTTTTTACCAAATTTTTTTTCTATTTTTTGTATTCACCCAAATGTATTGTAAACACGTGTTTTAGATGTAAAATAATGTGAACTTAACGTTAAAAATATAAAAAGTATGATTAGTTTAATAGAAATGACTTAAGACGATATTTAGCGGATTCATCACCTGTATTTCAAAATTTTTTTACGACCTTTTATATTCACCCAAATGTATTGTAAAGACGTGTTTTAGATGTAAAATAATGTGAACTTAACGATAAAAATATAAAAAGTATGATTAGTTCAATACAAATGACTTTAAACGATATTAAGCGGAATTATCACCATTTTTTACCAAATTTTTTTTCTATTTTTTGTATTCACCCAAATGTATTGTAAATACGTGTTTTAGATGTAAAATAATGTGAACTTAACGATAAAAATATAAAAAGTATGATTAGTTCAATACAAATGAATTTAAACGATATTTAGCGGAATTATCACCATTTTTTACCAAATTTTTTCCCAAATTTTTTTTTTATTTTTTGTATTCACCCAAATGTATTGTAAATACGTGTTTTAGATGTAAAATAATGTGAACTTAACGATAAAAATATAAAAAGTATGATTAGTTCAATACAAATGACTTTAAACGATATTTAGCGGAATTATCACAATTTTTTACCAAATTTTTTTTCTATTTTTTGTATTCACCCAAATGTATTGTAAACACGTGTTTTAGATGTAAAATAATGTGAACTTAACGTTAAAAATATAAAAAGTATGATTAGTTTAATAGAAATGACTTAAGACGATATTTAGCGGATTCATCACCTGTATTTCAAAATTTTTTTACGACCTTTTATATTCACCCAAATGTATTGTAAAGACGTGTTTTAGATGTAAAATAATGTGAACTTAACGATAAAAATATAAAAAGTATGATTAGTTCAATACAAATGACTTTAAACGATATTAAGCGGAATTATCACCATTTTTTACCAAATTTTTTTTCTATTTTTTGTATTCACCCAAATGTATTGTAAACACGTGTTTTAGATGTAAAATAATGTGAACTTAACGTTAAAAATATAAAAAGTATGATTAGTTTAATAGAAATGACTTAAGACGATATTTAGCGGATTCATCACCTGTATTTCAAAATTTTTTTACGACCTTTTATATTCACCCAAATGTATTGTAAAGACGTGTTTTAGATGTAAAATTATGTGAACTTAACGATAAAAATATAAAAAGTATGATTAGTTCAATACAAATGACTTTAAACGATATTTAGCGGAATTATCACCATTTTTTACCAAATTTTTTCCCAAATTTTTTTTCTTTTTTTTGTATTCACCCAAATGTATTGTAAATACGTGTTTTAGATGTAAAATAATGTGAACTTAACGATAAAAATATAAAAAGTATGATTAGTTCAATACAAATGAATTTAAACGATATTTAGCGGAATTATCACCATTTTTTACCAAATTTTTTCCCAAATTTTTTTTTTATTTTTTGTATTCACCCAAATGTATTGTAAATACGTGTTTTAGATGTAAAATAATGTGAACTTAACGATAAAAATATAAAAAGTATGATTAGTTCAATACAAATGACTTTAAACGATATTTAGCGGAATTATCACCATTTTTTACCAAATTTTTTCCCAAATTTTTTTTTTATTTTTTGTATTCACCCAAAAGTATTGTAAATACGTGTTTTAGATGTAAAATAATGTGAACTTAACGATAAAAATATGAAAAGTATGATTAGTTCAATACAAATGACTTTAAACGATATTTAGCGGAATTATCACCATTTTTTACCAAATTTTTTTTCTATTTTTTGTATTCACCCAAATGTATTGTAAACACGTGTTTTAGATGTAAAATAATGTGAACTTAACGTTAAAAATATAAAAAGTATGATTAGTTTAATAGAAATGACTTAAGACGATATTTAGCGGATTCATCACCTGTATTTTAAAATTTTTTTACGACCTTTTATATTCACCCAAATGTATTGTAAAGACGTGTTTTAGATGTAAAATAATGTGAACTTAACGATAAAAATATAAAAAGTATGATTAGTTCAATACAAATGACTTTAAACGATATTAAGCGGAATTATCACCATTTTTTACCAAATTTTTTTTCTATTTTTTGTATTCACCCAAATGTATTGTAAACACGTGTTTTAGATGTAAAATAATGTGAACTTAACGTTAAAAATATAAAAAGTATGATTAGTTTAATAGAAATGACTTAAGACGATATTTAGCGGATTCATCACCTGTATTTCAAAATTTTTTTACGACCTTTTATATTCACCCAAATGTATTGTAAAGACGTGTTTTAGATGTAAAATTATGTGAACTTAACGATAAAAATATAAAAAGTATGATTAGTTCAATACAAATGACTTTAAACGATATTTAGCGGAATTATCATCATTTTTTACCAAATTTTTTCCCAAATTTTTTTTCTTTTTTTTGTATTCACCCAAATGTATTGTAAATACGTGTTTTAGATGTAAAATAATGTGAACTTAACGATAAAAATATAAAAAGTATGATTAGTTCAATACAAATGAATTTAAACGATATTTAGCGGAATTATCACCATTTTTTACCAAATTTTTTCCCAAATTTTTTTTTTATTTTTTGTATTCACCCAAATGTATTGTAAATACGTGTTTTAGATGTAAAATAATGTGAACTTAACGATAAAAATATAAAAAGTATGATTAGTTCAATACAAATGACTTTAAACGATATTTAGCGGAATTATCACAATTTTTTACCAAATTTTTTTTCTATTTTTTGTATTCACCCAAATGTATTGTAAACACGTGTTTTAGATGTAAAATAATGTGAACTTAACGTTAAAAATATAAAAAGTATGATTAGTTTAATAGAAATGACTTAAGACGATATTTAGCGGATTCATCACCTGTATTTCAAAATTTTTTTACGACCTTTTATATTCACCCAAATGTATTGTAAAGACGTGTTTTAGATGTAAAATTATGTGAACTTAACGATAAAAATATAAAAAGTATGATTAGTTCAATACAAATGACTTTAAACGATATTTAGCGGAATTATCATCATTTTTTACCAAATTTTTTCCCAAATTTTTTTTCTTTTTTTTGTATTCACCCAAATGTATTGTAAATACGTGTTTTAGATGTAAAATAATGTGAACTTAACGATAAAAATATAAAAAGTATGATTAGTTCAATACAAATGAATTTAAACGATATTTAGCGGAATTATCACCATTTTTTACCAAATTTTTTCCCAAATTTTTTTTTTATTTTTTGTATTCACCCAAATGTATTGTAAATACGTGTTTTAGATGTAAAATAATGTGAACTTAACGATAAAAATATAAAAAGTATGATTAGTTCAATACAAATGACTTTAAACGATATTTAGCGGAATTATCACCATTTTTTACCAAATTTTTTCCCAAATTTTTTTTTTATTTTTTGTATTCACCCAAAAGTATTGTAAATACGTGTTTTAGATGTAAAATAATGTGAACTTAACGATAAAAATATGAAAAGTATGATTAGTTCAATACAAATGACTTTAAACGATATTTAGCGGAATTATCACCATTTTTTACCAAATTTTTTTTCTATTTTTTGTATTCACCCAAATGTATTGTAAACACGTGTTTTAGATGTAAAATAATGTGAACTTAACGTTAAAAATATAAAAAGTATGATTAGTTTAATAGAAATGACTTAAGACGATATTTAGCGGATTCATCACCTGTATTTTAAAATTTTTTTACGACCTTTTATATTCACCCAAATGTATTGTAAAGACGTGTTTTAGATGTAAAATAATGTGAACTTAACGATAAAAATATAAAAAGTATGATTAGTTCAATACAAATGACTTTAAACGATATTAAGCGGAATTATCACCATTTTTTACCAAATTTTTTTTCTATTTTTTGTATTCACCCAAATGTATTGTAAACACGTGTTTTAGATGTAAAATAATGTGAACTTAACGTTAAAAATATAAAAAGTATGATTAGTTTAATAGAAATGACTTAAGACGATATTTAGCGGATTCATCACCTGTATTTCAAAATTTTTTTACGACCTTTTATATTCACCCAAATGTATTGTAAAGACGTGTTTTAGATGTAAAATAATGTGAACTTAACGATAAAAATATAAAAAGTATGATTAGTTCAATACAAATGACTTTAAACGATATTAAGCGGAATTATCACCATTTTTTACCAAATTTTTTTTCTATTTTTTGTATTCACCCAAATGTATTGTAAATACGTGTTTTAGATGTAAAATAATGTGAACTTAACGATAAAAATATAAAAAGTATGATTAGTTCAATACAAATGAATTTAAACGATATTTAGCGGAATTATCACCATTTTTTACCAAATTTTTTCCCAAATTTTTTTTTTATTTTTTGTATTCACCCAAATGTATTGTAAATACGTGTTTTAGATGTAAAATAATGTGAACTTAACGATAAAAATATAAAAAGTATGATTAGTTCAATACAAATGACTTTAAACGATATTTAGCGGAATTATCACAATTTTTTACCAAATTTTTTTTCTATTTTTTGTATTCACCCAAATGTATTGTAAACACGTGTTTTAGATGTAAAATAATGTGAACTTAACGTTAAAAATATAAAAAGTATGATTAGTTTAATAGAAATGACTTAAGACGATATTTAGCGGATTCATCACCTGTATTTCAAAATTTTTTTACGACCTTTTATATTCACCCAAATGTATTGTAAAGACGTGTTTTAGATGTAAAATAATGTGAACTTAACGATAAAAATATAAAAAGTATGATTAGTTCAATACAAATGACTTTAAACGATATTAAGCGGAATTATCACCATTTTTTACCAAATTTTTTTTCTATTTTTTGTATTCACCCAAATGTATTGTAAACACGTGTTTTAGATGTAAAATAATGTGAACTTAACGTTAAAAATATAAAAAGTATGATTAGTTTAATAGAAATGACTTAAGACGATATTTAGCGGATTCATCACCTGTATTTCAAAATTTTTTTACGACCTTTTATATTCACCCAAATGTATTGTAAAGACGTGTTTTAGATGTAAAATTATGTGAACTTAACGATAAAAATATAAAAAGTATGATTAGTTCAATACAAATCACTTTAAACGATATTTAGCGGAATTATCACCATTTTTTACCAAATTTTTTCCCAAATTTTTTTTCTTTTTTTTGTATTCACCCAAATGTATTGTAAATACGTGTTTTAGATGTAAAATAATGTGAACTTAACGATAAAAATATAAAAAGTATGATTAGTTCAATACAAATGAATTTAAACGATATTTAGCGGAATTATCACCATTTTTTACCAAATTTTTTCCCAAATTTTTTTTTTATTTTTTGTATTCACCCAAATGTATTGTAAATACGTGTTTTAGATGTAAAATAATGTGAACTTAACGATAAAAATATAAAAAGTATGATTAGTTCAATACAAATGACTTTAAACGATATTTAGCGGAATTATCACCATTTTTTACCAAATTTTTTTTCTATTTTTTGTATTCACCCAAATGTATTGTAAACACGTGTTTTAGATGTAAAATAATGTGAACTTAACGTTAAAAATATAAAAAGTATGATTAGTTTAATAGAAATGACTTAAGACGATATTTAGCGGATTCATCACCTGTATTTCAAAATTTTTTTACGACCTTTTATATTCACCCAAATGTATTGTAAAGACGTGTTTTAGATGTAAAATTATGTGAACTTAACGATAAAAATATAAAAAGTATGATTAGTTCAATACAAATGACTTTAAACGATATTAAGCGGAATTATCACCATTTTTTACCAAATTTTTTTTCTATTTTTTGTATTCACCCAAATGTATTGTAAACCCGTGTTTTAGATGTAAAATAATGTGAACTTAACGTTAAAAATATAAAAAGTATGATTAGTTTAATAGAAATGACTTAAGACGATATTTAGCGGATTCATCACCTGTATTTCAAAATTTTTTTACGACCTTTTATATTCACCCAAATGTATTGTAAAGACGTGTTTTAGATGTAAAATTATGTGAACTTAACGATAAAAATATAAAAAGTATGATTAGTTCAATACAAATGACTTTAAACGATATTTAGCGGAATTATCACCATTTTTTACCCAATTTTTTCCCAAATTTTTTTTCTATTTTTTGTATTCACCCAAATGTATTGTAAATACGTGTTTTAGATGTAAAATAATGTGAACTTAACGTTAAAAATATAAAAAGTATGATTAGTTTAATAGAAATGACTTAAGACGATATTTAGCGGATTCATCACCTGTATTTCAAAATTTTTTTACGACCTTTTATATTCACCCAAATGTATTTTAAAGACGTGTTTTAGATGTAAAATAATGTGAACTTAACGATAAAAATATAAAAAGTATGATTAGTTCAATACAAATGAATTTAAACGATATTTAGCGGAATTATCACCATTTTTTACCAAATTTTTTCCCAAATTTTTTTTCTTTTTTTTGTATTCACCCAAATGTATTGTAAATACGTGTTTTAGATGTAAAATAATGTGAACTTAACGATAAAAATATAAAAAGTATGATTAGTTCAATACAAATGAATTTAAACGATATTTAGCGGAATTATCACCATTTTTTACCAAATTTTTTCCCAAATTTTTTTTTTATTTTTTGTATTCACCCAAATGTATTGTAAATACGTGTTTTAGATGTAAAATAATGTGAACTTAACGATAAAAATATAAAAAGTATGATTAGTTCAATACAAATGACTTTAAACGATATTTAGCGGAATTATCACCATTTTTTACCAAATTTTTTTTCTATTTTTTGTATTCACCCAAATGTATTGTAAACACGTGTTTTAGATGTAAAATAATGTGAACTTAACGTTAAAAATATAAAAAGTATGATTAGTTTAATAGAAATGACTTAAGACGATATTTAGCGGATTCATCACCTGTATTTCAAAATTTTTTTACGACCTTTTATATTCACCCAAATGTATTGTAAAGACGTGTTTTAGATGTAAAATTATGTGAACTTAACGATAAAAATATAAAAAGTATGATTAGTTCAATACAAATGACTTTAAACGATATTAAGCGGAATTATCACCATTTTTTACCAAATTTTTTTTCTATTTTTTGTATTCACCCAAATGTATTGTAAACACGTGTTTTAGATGTAAAATAATGTGAACTTAACGTTAAAAATATAAAAAGTATGATTAGTTTAATAGAAATGACTTAAGACGATATTTAGCGGATTCATCACCTGTATTTCAAAATTTTTTTACGACCTTTTATATTCACCCAAATGTATTGTAAAGACGTGTTTTAGATGTAAAATTATGTGAACTTAACGATAAAAATATAAAAAGTATGATTAGTTCAATACAAATGACTTTAAACGATATTTAGCGGAATTATCACCATTTTTTACCCAATTTTTTCCCAAATTTTTTTTCTATTTTTTGTATTCACCCAAATGTATTGTAAATACGTGTTTTAGATGTAAAATAATGTGAACTTAACGTTAAAAATATAAAAAGTATGATTAGTTTAATAGAAATGACTTAAGACGATATTTAGCGGATTCATCACCTGTATTTCAAAATTTTTTTACGACCTTTTATATTCACCCAAATGTATTTTAAAGACGTGTTTTAGATGTAAAATAATGTGAACTTAACGATAAAAATTTAAAAAGTATGATTAGTTCAATACAAATGACTTTAAACGATATTTAGCGGAATTATCACCATTTTTTACCAAATTTTTTCCCAAATTTTTTTTCTTTTTTTTGTATTCACCCAAATGTATTGTAAATACGTGTTTTAGATGTAAAATAATGTGAACTTAACGATAAAAATATAAAAAGTATGATTAGTTCAATACAAATGAATTTAAACGATATTTAGCGGAATTATCACCATTTTTTACCAAATTTTTTCCCAAATTTTTTTTTTATTTTTTGTATTCACCCAAATGTATTGTAAATACGTGTTTTAGATGTAAAATAATGTGAACTTAACGATAAAAATATAAAAAGTATGATTAGTTCAATACAAATGACTTTAAACGATATTTAGCGGAATTATCACCATTTTTTACCAAATTTTTTTTCTATTTTTTGTATTCACCCAAATGTATTGTAAACACGTGTTTTAGATGTAAAATAATGTGAACTTAACGTTAAAAATATAAAAAGTATGATTAGTTTAATAGAAATGACTTAAGACGATATTTAGCGGATTCATCACCTGTATTTCAAAATTTTTTTACGACCTTTTATATTCACCCAAATGTATTGTAAAGACGTGTTTTAGATGTAAAATAATGTGAACTTAACGATAAAAATATAAAAAGTATGATTAGTTCAATACAAATGACTTTAAACGATATTAAGCGGAATTATCACCATTTTTTACCAAATTTTTTTTCTATTTTTTGTATTCACCCAAATGTATTGTAAACACGTGTTTTAGATGTAAAATAATGTGAACTTAACGTTAAAAATATAAAAAGTATGATTAGTTTAATAGAAATGACTTAAGACGATATTTAGCGGATTCATCACCTGTATTTCAAAATTTTTTTACGACCTTTTATATTCACCCAAATGTATTGTAAAGACGTGTTTTAGATGTAAAATTATGTGAACTTAACGATAAAAATATAAAAAGTATGATTAGTTCAATACAAATGACTTTAAACGATATTTAGCGGAATTATCACCATTTTTTACCAAATTTTTTCCCAAATTTTTTTTCTATTTTTTGTATTCACCCAAATGTATTGTAAATACGTGTTTTAGATGTAAAATAATGTGAACTTAGCGATAAAAATATAAAAAGTATGATTAGTTCAATACAAATGACTTTAAACGATATTTAGCGGAATTATCACCATTTTTTACCAAATTTCTTTTCTATTTTTTGTATTCACCCAAATGTATTGTAAACACGTGTTTTAGATGTAAAATAATGTGAACTTAACGTTAAAAATATAAAAAGTATGATTAGTTTAATAGAAATGACTTAAGACGATATTTAGCGGATTCATCACCTGTATTTCAAAATTTTTTTACGACCTTTTATATTCACCCAAATGTATTGTAAAGACGTGTTTTAGATGTAAAATAATGTGAACTTAACGATAAAAATTTAAAAAGTATGATTAGTTCAATACAAATGACTTTAAACGATATTTAGCGGAATTATCACCATTTTTTACCAAATTTTTTCCCAAATTTTTTTTCTATTTTTTGTATTCACCCAAATGTATTGTAAATACGTGTTTTAGATGTAAAATAATGTGAACTTAACGATAAAAATATAAAAAGTATGATTAGTTCAATACAAATGACTTTAAACGATATTTAGCGGATTTATCACCATTTTTTACCAAATTTTTTTTCTATTTTTTGTATTCACCCAAATGTATTGTAAACACGTGTTTTAGATGTAAAATAATGTGAACTTAACGTTAAAAATATAAAAAGTATGATTAGTTTAATAGAAATGACTTAAGACGATATTTAGCGGATTCATCACCTGTATTTCAAAATTTTTTTACGACCTTTTATATTCACCCAAATGTATTGTAAAGACGTGTTTTAGATGTAAAATAATGTGAACTTAACGATAAAAATTTAAAAAGTATGATTAGTTCAATACAAATGACTTGAAACGATATTTAGCGGAATTATCACCATTTTTTACCAAATTTTTTCCCAAATTTTTTTTCTATTTTTTGTATTCACCCAAATGTATTGTAAATACGTGTTTTAGATGTAAAATAATGTGAACTTAACGATAAAAATATAAAAAGTATGATTAGTTCAATACAAATGACTTTAAACGATATTTAGCGGAATTATCACCATTTTTTACCAAATTTTTTCCCAAATTTTTTTTTTTATTTTTTGTATTCACCCAAATGTATTGTAAATACGTGTTTTAGATGTAAAGTAATGTGAACTTAACGTTAAAAATATAAAAAGTATGATTAGTTTAATAGAAATGACTTAAGACGATATTTAGCGGATTCATCACCTGTATTTCAAAATTTTTTTACGACCTTTTATATTCACCCAAATGTATTTTAAAGACGTGTTTTAGATGTAAAATAATGTGAACTTAACGATAAAAATTTAAAAAGTATGATTAGTTCAATACAAATGACTTTAAACGATATTTAGCGGAATTATCACCATTTTTTACCAAATTTTTTCCCAAATTTTTTTTCTTTTTTTTGTATTCACCCAAATGTATTGTAAATACGTGTTTTAGATGTAAAATAATGTGAACTTAACGATAAAAATATAAAAAGTATGATTAGTTCAATACAAATGAATTTAAACGATATTTAGCGGAATTATCACCATTTTTTACCAAATTTTTTCCCAAATTTTTTTTTTATTTTTTGTATTCACCCAAATGTATTGTAAATACGTGTTTTAGATGTAAAATAATGTGAACTTAACGATAAAAATATAAAAAGTATGATTAGTTCAATACAAATGACTTTAAACGATATTTAGCGGAATTATCACCATTTTTTACCAAATTTTTTTTCTATTTTTTGTATTCACCCAAATGTATTTTAAACACGTGTTTTAGATGTAAAATAATGTGAACTTAACGTTAAAAATATAAAAAGTATGATTAGTTCAATACAAATGACTTTAAACGATATTTAGCGGAATTATCACCATTTTTTACCAAATTTTTTCCCAAATTTTTTTTCTTTTTTTTTGTATTCACCCAAATGTATTGTAAATACGTGTTTTAGATGTAAAATAATGTGAACTTAACGATAAAAATATAAAAAGTATGATTAGTTCAATACAAATGAATTTAAACGATATTTAGCGGAATTATCACCATTTTTTACCAAATTTTTTCCCAAATTTTTTTTTTATTTTTTGTATTCACCCAAATGTATTGTAAATACGTGTTTTAGATGTAAAATAATGTGAACTTAACGATAAAAATATAAAAAGTATGATTAGTTCAATACAAATGACTTTAAACGATATTTAGCGGAATTATCACCATTTTTTACCAAATTTTTTTTCTATTTTTTGTATTCACCCAAATGTATTGTAAACACGTGTTTTAGATGTAAAATAATGTGAACTTAACGTTAAAAATATAAAAAGTATGATTAGTTTAATAGAAATGACTTAAGACGATATTTAGCGGATTCATCACCTGTATTTCAAAATTTTTTTACGACCTTTTATATTCACCCAAATGTATTGTAAAGACGTGTTTTAGATGTAAAATTATGTGAACTTAACGATAAAAATATAAAAAGTATGATTAGTTCAATACAAATGACTTTAAACGATATTAAGCGGAATTATCACCATTTTTTACCAAATTTTTTTTCTATTTTTTGTATTCACCCAAATGTATTGTAAACCCGTGTTTTAGATGTAAAATAATGTGAACTTAACGTTAAAAATATAAAAAGTATGATTAGTTTAATAGAAATGACTTAAGACGATATTTAGCGGATTCATCACCTGTATTTCAAAATTTTTTTACGACCTTTTATATTCACCCAAATGTATTGTAAAGACGTGTTTTAGATGTAAAATTATGTGAACTTAACGATAAAAATATAAAAAGTATGATTAGTTCAATACAAATGACTTTAAACGATATTTAGCGGAATTATCACCATTTTTTACCCAATTTTTTCCCAAATTTTTTTTCTATTTTTTGTATTCACCCAAATGTATTGTAAATACGTGTTTTAGATGTAAAATAATGTGAACTTAACGTTAAAAATATAAAAAGTATGATTAGTTTAATAGAAATGACTTAAGACGATATTTAGCGGATTCATCACCTGTATTTCAAAATTTTTTTACGACCTTTTATATTCACCCAAATGTATTTTAAAGACGTGTTTTAGATGTAAAATAATGTGAACTTAACGATAAAAATATAAAAAGTATGTTTAGTTCAATACAAATGAATTTAAACGATATTTAGCGGAATTATCACCATTTTTTACCAAATTTTTTTTCTATTTTTTGTATTCACCCAAATGTATTGTAAACACGTGTTTTAGATGTAAAATAATGTGAACTTAACGTTAAAAATATAAAAAGTATGATTAGTTTAATAGAAATGACTTAAGACGATATTTAGCGGATTCATCACCTGTATTTCAAAATTTTTTTACGACCTTTTATATTCACCCAAATGTATTGTAAAGACGTGTTTTAGATGTAAAATTATGTGAACTTAACGATAAAAATATAAAAAGTATGATTAGTTCAATACAAATGACTTTAAACGATATTTAGCGGAATTATCACCATTTTTTACCCAATTTTTTCCCAAATTTTTTTTCTATTTTTTGTATTCACCCAAATGTATTGTAAATACGTGTTTTAGATGTAAAATAATGTGAACTTAACGTTAAAAATATAAAAAGTATGATTAGTTTAATAGAAATGACTTAAGACGATATTTAGCGGATTCATCACCTGTATTTCAAAATTTTTTTACGACCTTTTATATTCACCCAAATGTATTTTAAAGACGTGTTTTAGATGTAAAATAATGTGAACTTAACGATAAAAATTTAAAAAGTATGATTAGTTCAATACAAATGACTTTAAACGATATTTAGCGGAATTATCACCATTTTTTACCAAATTTTTTCCCAAATTTTTTTTCTTTTTTTTGTATTCACCCAAATGTATTGTAAATACGTGTTTTAGATGTAAAATAATGTGAACTTAACGATAAAAATATAAAAAGTATGATTAGTTCAATACAAATGAATTTAAACGATATTTAGCGGAATTATCACCATTTTTTACCAAATTTTTTCCCAAATTTTTTTTTTATTTTTTGTATTCACCCAAATGTATTGTAAATACGTGTTTTAGATGTAAAATAATGTGAACTTAACGATAAAAATATAAAAAGTATGATTAGTTCAATACAAATGACTTTAAACGATATTTAGCGGAATTATCACCATTTTTTACCAAATTTTTTTTCTATTTTTTGTATTCACCCAAATGTATTGTAAACACGTGTTTTAGATGTAAAATAATGTGAACTTAACGTTAAAAATATAAAAAGTATGATTAGTTTAATAGAAATGACTTAAGACGATATTTAGCGGATTCATCACCTGTATTTCAAAATTTTTTTACGACCTTTTATATTCACCCAAATGTATTGTAAAGACGTGTTTTAGATGTAAAATTATGTGAACTTAACGATAAAAATATAAAAAGTATGATTAGTTCAATACAAATGACTTTAAACGATATTAAGCGGAATTATCACCATTTTTTACCAAATTTTTTTTCTATTTTTTGTATTCACCCAAATGTATTGTAAACACGTGTTTTAGATGTAAAATAATGTGAACTTAACGTTAAAAATATAAAAAGTATGATTAGTTTAATAGAAATGACTTAAGACGATATTTAGCGGATTCATCACCTGTATTTCAAAATTTTTTTACGACCTTTTATATTCACCCAAATGTATTGTAAAGACGTGTTTTAGATGTAAAATTATGTGAACTTAACGATAAAAATATAAAAAGTATGATTAGTTCAATACAAATGACTTTAAACGATATTTAGCGGAATTATCACCATTTTTTACCCAATTTTTTCCCAAATTTTTTTTCTATTTTTTGTATTCACCCAAATGTATTGTAAATACGTGTTTTAGATGTAAAATAATGTGAACTTAACGTTAAAAATATAAAAAGTATGATTAGTTTAATAGAAATGACTTAAGACGATATTTAGCGGATTCATCACCTGTATTTCAAAATTTTTTTACGACCTTTTATATTCACCCAAATGTATTTTAAAGACGTGTTTTAGATGTAAAATAATGTGAACTTAACGATAAAAATTTAAAAAGTATGATTAGTTCAATACAAATGACTTTAAACGATATTTAGCGGAATTATCACCATTTTTTACCAAATTTTTTCCCAAATTTTTTTTCTTTTTTTTGTATTCACCCAAATGTATTGTAAATACGTGTTTTAGATGTAAAATAATGTGAACTTAACGATAAAAATATAAAAAGTATGATTAGTTCAATACAAATGAATTTAAACGATATTTAGCGGAATTATCACCATTTTTTACCAAATTTTTTCCCAAATTTTTTTTTTATTTTTTGTATTCACCCAAATGTATTGTAAATACGTGTTTTAGATGTAAAATAATGTGAACTTAACGATAAAAATATAAAAAGTATGATTAGTTCAATACAAATGACTTTAAACGATATTTAGCGGAATTATCACCATTTTTTACCAAATTTTTTTTCTATTTTTTGTATTCACCCAAATGTATTGTAAACACGTGTTTTAGATGTAAAATAATGTGAACTTAACGTTAAAAATATAAAAAGTATGATTAGTTTAATAGAAATGACTTAAGACGATATTTAGCGGATTCATCACCTGTATTTCAAAATTTTTGTACGACCTTTTATATTCACCCAAATGTATTGTAAAGACGTGTTTTAGATGTAAAATAATGTGAACTTAACGATAAAAATATAAAAAGTATGATTAGTTCAATACAAATGACTTTAAACGATATTAAGCGGAATTATCACCATTTTTTACCAAATTTTTTTTCTATTTTTTGTATTCACCCAAATGTATTGTAAACACGTGTTTTAGATGTAAAATAATGTGAACTTAACGTTAAAAATATAAAAAGTATGATTAGTTTAATAGAAATGACTTAAGACGATATTTAGCGGATTCATCACCTGTATTTCAAAATTTTTTTACGACCTTTTATATTCACCCAAATGTATTGTAAAGACGTGTTTTAGATGTAAAATTATGTGAACTTAACGATAAAAATATAAAAAGTATGATTAGTTCAATACAAATGACTTTAAACGATATTTAGCGGAATTATCACCATTTTTTACCAAATTTTTTCCCAAATTTTTTTTCTATTTTTTGTATTCACCCAAATGTATTGTAAATACGTGTTTTAGATGTAAAATAATGTGAACTTAGCGATAAAAATATAAAAAGTATGATTAGTTCAATACAAATGACTTTAAACGATATTTAGCGGAATTATCACCATTTTTTACCAAATTTCTTTTCTATTTTTTGTATTCACCCAAATGTATTGTAAACACGTGTTTTAGATGTAAAATAATGTGAACTTAACGTTAAAAATATAAAAAGTATGATTAGTTTAATAGAAATGACTTAAGACGATATTTAGCGGATTCATCACCTGTATTTCAAAATTTTTTTACGACCTTTTATATTCACCCAAATGTATTGTAAAGACGTGTTTTAGATGTAAAATAATGTGAACTTAACGATAAAAATTTAAAAAGTATGATTAGTTCAATACAAATGACTTGAAACGATATTTAGCGGAATTATCACCATTTTTTACCAAATTTTTTCCCAAATTTTTTTTCTATTTTTTGTATTCACCCAAATGTATTGTAAATACGTGTTTTAGATGTAAAATAATGTGAACTTAACGATAAAAATATAAAAAGTATGATTAGTTCAATACAAATGACTTTAAACGATATTTAGCGGATTTATCACCATTTTTTACCAAATTTTTTTTCTATTTTTTGTATTCACCCAAATGTATTGTAAACACGTGTTTTAGATGTAAAATAATGTGAACTTAACGTTAAAAATATAAAAAGTATGATTAGTTTAATAGAAATGACTTAAGACGATATTTAGCGGATTCATCACCTGTATTTCAAAATTTTTTTACGACCTTTTATATTCACCCAAATGTATTGTAAAGACGTGTTTTAGATGTAAAATAATGTGAACTTAACGATAAAAATTTAAAAAGTATGATTAGTTCAATACAAATGACTTGAAACGATATTTAGCGGAATTATCACCATTTTTTACCAAATTTTTTCCCAAATTTTTTTTCTATTTTTTGTATTCACCCAAATGTATTGTAAATACGTGTTTTAGATGTAAAATAATGTGAACTTAACGATAAAAATATAAAAAGTATGATTAGTTCAATACAAATGACTTTAAACGATATTTAGCGGAATTATCACCATTTTTTACCAAATTTTTTCCCAAATTTTTTTTTTTATTTTTTGTATTCACCCAAATGTATTGTAAATACGTGTTTTAGATGTAAAATAATGTGAACTTAACGTTAAAAATATAAAAAGTATGATTAGTTTAATAGAAATGACTTAAGACGATATTTAGCGGATTCATCACCTGTATTTCAAAATTTTTTTACGACCTTTTATATTCACCCAAATGTATTTTAAAGACGTGTTTTAGATGTAAAATTATGTGAACTTAACGATAAAAATATAAAAAGTATGATTAGTTCAATACAAATGACTTTAAACGATATTTAGCGGAATTATCACCATTTTTTACCCAATTTTTTCCCAAATTTTTTTTCTATTTTTTGTATTCACCCAAATGTATTGTAAATACGTGTTTTAGATGTAAAATAATGTGAACTTAACGTTAAAAATATAAAAAGTATGATTAGTTTAATAGAAATGACTTAAGACGATATTTAGCGGATTCATCACCTGTATTTCAAAATTTTTTTACGACCTTTTATATTCACCCAAATGTATTTTAAAGACGTGTTTTAGATGTAAAATAATGTGAACTTAACGATAAAAATATAAAAAGTATGTTTAGTTCAATACAAATGAATTTAAACGATATTTAGCGGAATTATCACCATTTTTTACCAAATTTTTTTTCTATTTTTTGTATTCACCCAAATGTATTGTAAACACGTGTTTTAGATGTAAAATAATGTGAACTTAACGTTAAAAATATAAAAAGTATGATTAGTTTAATAGAAATGACTGAAGACGATATTTAGCGGATTCATCACCTGTATTTCAAAATTTTTTTACGACCTTTTATATTCACCCAAATGTATTGTAAAGACGTGTTTTAGATGTAAAATTATGTGAACTTAACGATAAAAATATAAAAAGTATGATTAGTTCAATACAAATGACTTTAAACGATATTTAGCGGAATTATCACCATTTTTTACCCAATTTTTTCCCAAATTTTTTTTCTATTTTTTGTATTCACCCAAATGTATTGTAAATACGTGTTTTAGATGTAAAATAATGTGAACTTAACGTTAAAAATATAAAAAGTATGATTAGTTTAATAGAAATGACTTAAGACGATATTTAGCGGATTCATCACCTGTATTTCAAAATTTTTTTACGACCTTTTATATTCACCCAAATGTATTTTAAAGACGTGTTTTAGATGTAAAATAATGTGAACTTAACGATAAAAATTTAAAAAGTATGATTAGTTCAATACAAATGACTTTAAACGATATTTAGCGGAATTATCACCATTTTTTACCAAATTTTTTCCCAAATTTTTTTTCTTTTTTTTGTATTCACCCAAATGTATTGTAAATACGTGTTTTAGATGTAAAATAATGTGAACTTAACGATAAAAATATAAAAAGTATGATTAGTTCAATACAAATGAATTTAAACGATATTTAGCGGAATTATCACCATTTTTTACCAAATTTTTTCCCAAATTTTTTTTTTATTTTTTGTATTCACCCAAATGTATTGTAAATACGTGTTTTAGATGTAAAATAATGTGAACTTAACGATAAAAATATAAAAAGTATGATTAGTTCAATACAAATGACTTTAAACGATATTTAGCGGAATTATCACCATTTTTTACCAAATTTTTTTTCTATTTTTTGTATTCACCCAAATGTATTGTAAACACGTGTTTTAGATGTAAAATAATGTGAACTTAACGTTAAAAATATAAAAAGTATGATTAGTTTAATAGAAATGACTTAAGACGATATTTAGCGGATTCATCACCTGTATTTCAAAATTTTTTTACGACCTTTTATATTCACCCAAATGTATTGTAAAGACGTGTTTTAGATGTAAAATTATGTGAACTTAACGATAAAAATATAAAAAGTATGATTAGTTCAATACAAATGACTTTAAACGATATTAAGCGGA
Source organism: Diuraphis noxia (assembly GCF_037042655.1). NCBI lineage: Eukaryota > Metazoa > Arthropoda > Insecta > Hemiptera > Aphididae > Diuraphis > Diuraphis noxia. Next base: position 1,052,527 of record NW_028301718.1, read on the forward strand.
ATTATCACCATTTTTTACCAAATTTTTTTTCTATTTTTTGTATTCACCCAAATGTATTGTAAACACGTGTTTTAGATGTAAAATAATGTGAACTTAACGTTAAAAATATAAAAAGTATGATTAGTTTAATAGAAATGACTTAAGACGATATTTAGCGGATTCATCACCTGTATTTCAAAATTTTTTTACGACCTTTTATATTCACCCAAATGTATTGTAAAGACGTGTTTTAGATGTAAAATTATGTGAACTTAACGATAAAAATATAAAAAGTATGATTAGTTCAATACAAATGACTTTAAACGATATTTAGCGGAATTATCACCATTTTTTACCCAATTTTTTCCCAAATTTTTTTTCTATTTTTTGTATTCACCCAAATGTATTGTAAATACGTGTTTTAGATGTAAAATAATGTGAACTTAACGTTAAAAATATAAAAAGTATGATTAGTTTAATAGAAATGACTTAAGACGATATTTAGCGGATTCATCACCTGTATTTCAAAATTTTTTTACGACCTTTTATATTCACCCAAATGTATTTTAAAGACGTGTTTTAGATGTAAAATAATGTGAACTTAACGATAAAAATTTAAAAAGTATGATTAGTTCAATACAAATGACTTTAAACGATATTTAGCGGAATTATCACCATTTTTTACCAAATTTTTTCCCAAATTTTTTTTCTTTTTTTTGTATTCACCCAAATGTATTGTAAATACGTGTTTTAGATGTAAAATAATGTGAACTTAACGATAAAAATATAAAAAGTATGATTAGTTCAATACAAATGAATTTAAACGATATTTAGCGGAATTATCACCATTTTTTACCAAATTTTTTCCCAAATTTTTTTTTTATTTTTTGTATTCACCCAAATGTATTGTAAATACGTGTTTTAGATGTAAAATAATGTGAACTTAACGATAAAAATATAAAAAGTATGATTAGTTCAATACAAATGACTTTAAACGATATTTAGCGGAATTATCACCATTTTTTACCAAATTTTTTTTCTATTTTTTGTATTCACCCAAATGTATTGTAAACACGTGTTTTAGATGTAAAATAATGTGAACTTAACGTTAAAAATATAAAAAGTATGATTAGTTTAATAGAAATGACTTAAGACGATATTTAGCGGATTCATCACCTGTATTTCAAAATTTTTGTACGACCTTTTATATTCACCCAAATGTATTGTAAAGACGTGTTTTAGATGTAAAATAATGTGAACTTAACGATAAAAATATAAAAAGTATGATTAGTTCAATACAAATGACTTTAAACGATATTAAGCGGAATTATCACCATTTTTTACCAAATTTTTTTTCTATTTTTTGTATTCACCCAAATGTATTGTAAACACGTGTTTTAGATGTAAAATAATGTGAACTTAACGTTAAAAATATAAAAAGTATGATTAGTTTAATAGAAATGACTTAAGACGATATTTAGCGGATTCATCACCTGTATTTCAAAATTTTTTTACGACCTTTTATATTCACCCAAATGTATTGTAAAGACGTGTTTTAGATGTAAAATTATGTGAACTTAACGATAAAAATATAAAAAGTATGATTAGTTCAATACAAATGACTTTAAACGATATTTAGCGGAATTATCACCATTTTTTACCAAATTTTTTCCCAAATTTTTTTTCTATTTTTTGTATTCACCCAAATGTATTGTAAATACGTGTTTTAGATGTAAAATAATGTGAACTTAGCGATAAAAATATAAAAAGTATGATTAGTTCAATACAAATGACTTTAAACGATATTTAGCGGAATTATCACCATTTTTTACCAAATTTCTTTTCTATTTTTTGTATTCACCCAAATGTATTGTAAACACGTGTTTTAGATGTAAAATAATGTGAACTTAACGTTAAAAATATAAAAAGTATGATTAGTTTAATAGAAATGACTTAAGACGATATTTAGCGGATTCATCACCTGTATTTCAAAATTTTTTTACGACCTTTTATATTCACCCAAATGTATTGTAAAGACGTGTTTTAGATGTAAAATAATGTGAACTTAACGATAAAAATTTAAAAAGTATGATTAGTTCAATACAAATGACTTGAAACGATATTTAGCGGAATTATCACCATTTTTTACCAAATTTTTTCCCAAATTTTTTTTCTATTTTTTGTATTCACCCAAATGTATTGTAAATACGTGTTTTAGATGTAAAATAATGTGAACTTAACGATAAAAATATAAAAAGTATGATTAGTTCAATACAAATGACTTTAAACGATATTTAGCGGATTTATCACCATTTTTTACCAAATTTTTTTTCTATTTTTTGTATTCACCCAAATGTATTGTAAACACGTGTTTTAGATGTAAAATAATGTGAACTTAACGTTAAAAATATAAAAAGTATGATTAGTTTAATAGAAATGACTTAAGACGATATTTAGCGGATTCATCACCTGTATTTCAAAATTTTTGTACGACCTTTTATATTCACCCAAATGTATTGTAAAGACGTGTTTTAGATGTAAAATAATGTGAACTTAACGATAAAAATATAAAAAGTATGATTAGTTCAATACAAATGACTTTAAACGATATTAAGCGGAATTATCACCATTTTTTACCAAATTTTTTTTCTATTTTTTGTATTCACCCAAATGTATTGTAAACACGTGTTTTAGATGTAAAATAATGTGAACTTAACGTTAAAAATATAAAAAGTATGATTAGTTTAATAGAAATGACTTAAGACGATATTTAGCGGATTCATCACCTGTATTTCAAAATTTTTTTACGACCTTTTATATTCACCCAAATGTATTGTAAAGACGTGTTTTAGATGTAAAATTATGTGAACTTAACGATAAAAATATAAAAAGTATGATTAGTTCAATACAAATGACTTTAAACGATATTTAGCGGAATTATCACCATTTTTTACCAAATTTTTTCCCAAATTTTTTTTCTATTTTTTGTATTCACCCAAATGTATTGTAAATACGTGTTTTAGATGTAAAATAATGTGAACTTAGCGATAAAAATATAAAAAGTATGATTAGTTCAATACAAATGACTTTAAACGATATTTAGCGGAATTATCACCATTTTTTACCAAATTTCTTTTCTATTTTTTGTATTCACCCAAATGTATTGTAAACACGTGTTTTAGATGTAAAATAATGTGAACTTAACGTTAAAAATATAAAAAGTATGATTAGTTTAATAGAAATGACTTAAGACGATATTTAGCGGATTCATCACCTGTATTTCAAAATTTTTTTACGACCTTTTATATTCACCCAAATGTATTGTAAAGACGTGTTTTAGATGTAAAATAATGTGAACTTAACGATAAAAATTTAAAAAGTATGATTAGTTCAATACAAATGACTTGAAACGATATTTAGCGGAATTATCACCATTTTTTACCAAATTTTTTCCCAAATTTTTTTTCTATTTTTTGTATTCACCCAAATGTATTGTAAATACGTGTTTTAGATGTAAAATAATGTGAACTTAACGATAAAAATATAAAAAGTATGATTAGTTCAATACAAATGACTTTAAACGATATTTAGCGGATTTATCACCATTTTTTACCAAATTTTTTTTCTATTTTTTGTATTCACCCAAATGTATTGTAAACACGTGTTTTAGATGTAAAATAATGTGAACTTAACGTTAAAAATATAAAAAGTATGATTAGTTTAATAGAAATGACTTAAGACGATATTTAGCGGATTCATCACCTGTATTTCAAAATTTTTTTACGACCTTTTATATTCACCCAAATGTATTGTAAAGACGTGTTTTAGATGTAAAATAATGTGAACTTAACGATAAAAATTTAAAAAGTATGATTAGTTCAATACAAATGACTTGAAACGATATTTAGCGGAATTATCACCATTTTTTACCAAATTTTTTCCCAAATTTTTTTTCTATTTTTTGTATTCACCCAAATGTATTGTAAATACGTGTTTTAGATGTAAAATAATGTGAACTTAACGATAAAAATATAAAAAGTATGATTAGTTCAATACAAATGACTTTAAACGATATTTAGCGGAATTATCACCATTTTTTACCAAATTTTTTCCCAAATTTTTTTTTTTATTTTTTGTATTCACCCAAATGTATTGTAAATACGTGTTTTAGATGTAAAATAATGTGAACTTAACGTTAAAAATATAAAAAGTATGATTAGTTTAATAGAAATGACTTAAGACGATATTTAGCGGATTCATCACCTGTATTTCAAAATTTTTTTACGACCTTTTATATTCACCCAAATGTATTTTAAAGACGTGTTTTAGATGTAAAATAATGTGAACTTAACGATAAAAATTTAAAAAGTATGATTAGTTCAATACAAATGACTTTAAACGATATTTAGCGGAATTATCACCATTTTTTACCAAATTTTTTCCCAAATTTTTTTTCTTTTTTTTGTATTCACCCAAATGTATTGTAAATACGTGTTTTAGATGTAAAATAATGTGAACTTAACGATAAAAATATAAAAAGTATGATTAGTTCAATACAAATGAATTTAAACGATATTTAGCGGAATTATCACCATTTTTTACCAAATTTTTTCCCAAATTTTTTTTTTATTTTTTGTATTCACCCAAATGTATTGTAAATACGTGTTTTAGATGTAAAATAATGTGAACTTAACGATAAAAATATAAAAAGTATGATTAGTTCAATACAAATGACTTTAAACGATATTTAGCGGAATTATCACCATTTTTTACCAAATTTTTTTTCTATTTTTTGTATTCACCCAAATGTATTTTAAACACGTGTTTTAGATGTAAAATAATGTGAACTTAACGTTAAAAATATAAAAAGTATGATTAGTTTAATAGAAATGACTTAAGACGATATTTAGCGGATTCATCACCTGTATTTCAAAATTTTTTTACGACCTTTTATATTCACCCAAATGTATTGTAAATACGTGTTTTAGATGTAAAATAATGTGAACTTAACGATAAAAATATAAAAAGTATGATTAGTTCAATACAAATGACTTTAAACGATATTAAGCGGAATTATCACCATTTTTTACCAAATTTTTTTTCTATTTTTTGTATTCACCCAAATGTATTGTAAACACGTGTTTTAGATGTAAAATAATGTGAACTTAACGTTAAAAATATAAAAAGTATGATTAGTTTAATAGAAATGACTTAAGACGATATTTAGCGGATTCATCACCTGTATTTCAAAATTTTTTTACGACCTTTTATATTCACCCAAATGTATTGTAAAGACGTGTTTTAGATGTAAAATTATGTGAACTTAACGATAAAAATATAAAAAGTATGATTAGTTCAATACAAATGACTTTAAACGATATTTAGCGGAATTATCACCATTTTTTACCCAATTTTTTCCCAAATTTTTTTTCTATTTTTTGTATTCACCCAAATGTATTGTAAATACGTGTTTTAGATGTAAAATAATGTGAACTTAACGTTAAAAATATAAAAAGTATGATTAGTTTAATAGAAATGACTTAAGACGATATTTAGCGGATTCATCACCTGTATTTCAAAATTTTTTTACGACCTTTTATATTCACCCAAATGTATTTTAAAGACGTGTTTTAGATGTAAAATAATGTGAACTTAACGATAAAAATTTAAAAAGTATGATTAGTTCAATACAAATGACTTTAAACGATATTTAGCGGAATTATCACCATTTTTTACCAAATTTTTTCCCAAATTTTTTTTCTATTTTTTGTATTCACCCAAATGTATTGTAAATACGTGTTTTAGATGTAAAATAATGTGAACTTAGCGATAAAAATATAAAAAGTATGATTAGTTCAATACAAATGACTTTAAACGATATTTAGCGGAATTATCACCATTTTTTACCAAATTTTTTTTCTATTTTTTGTATTCACCCAAATGTATTGTAAACACGTGTTTTAGATGTAAAATAATGTGAACTTAACGTTAAAAATATAAAAAGTATGATTAGTTTAATAGAAATGACTTAAGACGATATTTAGCGGATTCATCACCTGTATTTCAAAATTTTTTTACTACCTTTTATATTCACCCAAATGTATTGTAAAGACGTGTTTTAGATGTAAAATAATGTGAACTTAACGATAAAAATATAAAAAGTATGATTAGTTCAATACAAATGACTTTAAACGATATTTAGCGGAATTATCACCATTTTTTACCAAATTTTTTTTCTATTTTTTGTATTCACCCAAATGTATTGTAAATACGTTTTTTAGATGTAAAATAATGTGAACTTAACGATAAAAATATAAAAAGTATGATTAGTTCAATACAAATGACTTTAAACGATATTTAGCGGATTTATCACCATTTTTTACCAAATTTTTTTTCTATTTTTTGTATTCACCCAAATGTATTGTAAACACGTGTTTTAGATGTAAAATAATGTGAACTTAACGTTAAAAATATAAAAAGTATGATTAGTTTAATAGAAATGACTTAAGACGATATTTAGCGGATTCATCACCTGTATTTCAAAATTTTTTTACGACCTTTTATATTCACCCAAATGTATTGTAAAGACGTGTTTTAGATGTAAAATAATGTGAACTTAACGATAAAAATTTAAAAAGTATGATTAGTTCAATACAAATGACTTGAAACGATATTTAGCGGAATTATCACCATTTTTTACCAAATTTTTTCCCAAATTTTTTTTCTATTTTTTGTATTCACCCAAATGTATTGTAAATACGTGTTTTAGATGTAAAATAATGTGAACTTAACGATAAAAATATAAAAAGTATGATTAGTTCAATACAAATGACTTTAAACGATATTTAGCGGATTTATCACCATTTTTTACCAAATTTTTTTTCTATTTTTTGTATTCACCCAAATGTATTGTAAACACGTGTTTTAGATGTAAAATAATGTGAACTTAACGTTAAAAATATAAAAAGTATGATTAGTTTAATAGAAATGACTTAAGACGATATTTAGCGGATTCATCACCTGTATTTCAAAATTTTTTTACGACCTTTTATATTCACCCAAATGTATTGTAAAGACGTGTTTTAGATGTAAAATAATGTGAACTTAACGATAAAAATTTAAAAAGTATGATTAGTTCAATACAAATGACTTGAAACGATATTTAGCGGAATTATCACCATTTTTTACCAAATTTTTTCCCAAATTTTTTTTCTATTTTTTGTATTCACCCAAATGTATTGTAAATACGTGTTTTAGATGTAAAATAATGTGAACTTAACGATAAAAATATAAAAAGTATGATTAGTTCAATACAAATGACTTTAAACGATATTTAGCGGAATTATCACCATTTTTTACCAAATTTTTTCCCAAATTTTTTTTTTCATTTTTTGTATTCACCCAAATGTATTGTAAATACGTGTTTTAGATGTAAAATAATGTGAACTTAACGATAAAAATATAAAAAGTATGATTAGTTCAATACAAATGACTTTAAACGATATTTAGCGGAATTATCACCATTTTTTACCAAATTTTTTTTCTATTTTTTGTATTCACCCAAATGTATTGTAAACACGTGTTTTAGATGTAAAATAATGTGAACTTAACGTTAAAAATATAAAAAGTATGATTAGTTTAATAGAAATGACTTAAGACGATATTTAGCGGATTCATCACCTGTATTTCAAAATTTTTTTACGACCTTTTATATTCACCCAAATGTATTGTAAAGACGTGTTTTAGATGTAAAATAATGTGAACTTAACGATAAAAATATAAAAAGTATGATTAGTTCAATACAAATGACTTTAAACGATATTAAGCGGAATTATCACCATTTTTTACCAAATTTTTTTTCTATTTTTTGTATTCACCCAAATGTATTGTAAACACGTGTTTTAGATGTAAAATTATGTGAACTTAACGATAAAAATATAAAAAGTATGATTAGTTCAATACAAATGACTTTAAACGATATTTAGCGGAATTATCACCATTTTTTACCCAATTTTTTCCCAAATTTTTTTTCTATTTTTTGTATTCACCCAAATGTATTGTAAATACGTGTTTTAGATGTAAAATAATGTGAACTTAACGTTAAAAATATAAAAAGTATGATTAGTTTAATAGAAATGACTTAAGACGATATTTAGCGGATTCATCACCTGTATTTCAAAATTTTTTTACGACCTTTTATATTCACCCAAATGTATTTTAAAGACGTGTTTTAGATGTAAAATAATGTGAACTTAACGATAAAAATTTAAAAAGTATGATTAGTTCAATACAAATGACTTTAAACGATATTTAGCGGAATTATCACCATTTTTTACCAAATTTTTTCCCAAATTTTTTTTCTATTTTTTGTATTCACCCAAATGTATTGTAAATACGTGTTTTAGATGTAAAATAATGTGAACTTAACGATAAAAATATAAAAAGTATGATTAGTTCAATACAAATGACTTTAAACGATATTTAGCGGAATTATCACCATTTTTTACCAAATTTTTTCCCAAATTTTTTTTTTATTTTTTGTATTCACCCAAATGTATTGTAAATACGTGTTTTAGATGTATAATAATGTGAACTTAACGATAAAAATATAAAAAGTATGATTAGTTCAATACAAATGACTTTAAACGATATTTAGCGGAATTATCACCATTTTTTACCAAATTTTTTTTCTATTTTTTGTATTCACCCAAATGTATTGTAAACACGTGTTTTAGATGTAAAATTATGTGAACTTAACGATAAAAATATAAAAAGTATGATTAGTTCAATACAAATGACTTTAAACGATATTTAGCGGAATTATCACCATTTTTTACCCAATTTTTTCCCAAATTTTTTTTCTATTTTTTGTATTCACCCAAATGTATTGTAAATACGTGTTTTAGATGTAAAATAATGTGAACTTAACGTTAAAAATATAAAAAGTATGATTAGTTTAATAGAAATGACTTAAGACGATATTTAGCGGATTCATCACCTGTATTTCAAAATTTTTTTACGACCTTTTATATTAACCCAAATGTATTTTAAAGACGTGTTTTAGATGTAAAATAATGTGAACTTAACGATAAAAATTTAAAAAGTATGATTAGTTCAATACAAATGACTTTAAACGATATTTAGCGGAATTATCACCATTTTTTACCAAATTTTTTCCCAAATTTTTTTTCTATTTTTTGTATTCACCCAAATGTATTGTAAATACGTGTTTTAGATGTAAAATAATGTGAACTTAACGATAAAAATATAAAAAGTATGATTAGTTCAATACAAATGACTTTAAACGATATTTAGCGGAATTATCACCATTTTTTACCAAATTTTTTCCCAAATTTTTTTTTTATTTTTTGTATTCACCCAAATGTATTGTAAATACGTGTTTTAGATGTAAAATAATGTGAACTTAACGATAAAAATATGAAAAGTATGATTAGTTCAATACAAATGACTTTAAACGATATTTAGCGGAATTATCACCATTTTTTACCAAATTTTTTTTCTATTTTTTGTATTCATCCAAATGTATTGTAAACACGTGTTTTAGATGTAAAATAATGTGAACTTAACGTTAAAAATATAAAAAGTATGATTAGTTTAATAGAAATGACTTAAGACGATATTTAGCGGATTCATCACCTGTATTTTAAAATTTTTTTACGACCTTTTATATTCACCCAAATGTATTGTAAAGACGTGTTTTAGATGTAAAATAATGTGAACTTAACGATAAAAATATAAAAAGTATGATTAGTTCAATACAAATGACTTTAAACGATATTAAGCGGAATTATCACCATTTTTTACCAAATTTTTTTTCTATTTTTTGTATTCACCCAAATGTATTGTAAACACGTGTTTTAGATGTAAAATAATGTGAACTTAACGTTAAAAATATAAAAAGTATGATTAGTTTAATAGAAATGACTTAAGACGATATTTAGCGGATTCATCACCTGTATTTCAAAATTTTTTTACGACCTTTTATATTCACCCAAATGTATTGTAAAGACGTGTTTTAGATGTAAAATTATGTGAACTTAACGATAAAAATATAAAAAGTATGATTAGTTCAATACAAATGACTTTAAACGATATTTAGCGGAATTATCACCATTTTTTACCCAATTTTTTCCCAAATTTTTTTTCTATTTTTTGTATTCACCCAAATGTATTGTAAATACGTGTTTTAGATGTAAAATAATGTGAACTTAACGTTAAAAATATAAAAAGTATGATTAGTTTAATAGAAATGACTTAAGACGATATTTAGCGGATTCATCACCTGTATTTCAAAATTTTTTTACGACCTTTTATATTCACCCAAATGTATTTTAAAGACGTGTTTTAGATGTAAAATAATGTGAACTTAACGATAAAAATTTAAAAAGTATGATTAGTTCAATACAAATGACTTTAAACGATATTTAGCGGAATTATCACCATTTTTTACCAAATTTTTTCCCAAATTTTTTTTCTATTTTTTGTATTCACCCAAATGTATTGTAAATACGTGTTTTAGATGTAAAATAATGTGAACTTAACGATAAAAATATAAAAAGTATGATTAGTTCAATACAAATGACTTTAAACGATATTAAGCGGAATTATCACCATTTTTTACCAAATTTTTTTTCTATTTTTTGTATTCACCCAAATGTATTGTAAACACGTGTTTTAGATGTAAAATAATGTGAACTTAACGATAAAAATTTAAAAAGTATGATTAGTTCAATACAAATGACTTTAAACGATATTTAGCGGAATTATCACCATTTTTTACCAAATTTTTTCCCAAATTTTTTTTCTATTTTTTGTATTCACCCAAATGTATTGTAAATACGTGTTTTAGATGTAAAATAATGTGAACTTAACGATAAAAATATAAAAAGTATGATTAGTTCAATACAAATGACTTTAAACGATATTTAGCGGAATTATCACCATTTTTTACCAAATTTTTTCCCAAATTTTTTTTTTATTTTTTGTATTCACCCAAATGTATTGTAAATACGTGTTTTAGATGTAAAATAATGTGAACTTAACGATAAAAATATGAAAAGTATGATTAGTTCAATACAAATGACTTTAAACGATATTTAGCGGAATTATCACCATTTTTTACCAAATTTTTTTTCTATTTTTTGTATTCATCCAAATGTATTGTAAACACGTGTTTTAGATGTAAAATAATGTGAACTTAACGTTAAAAATATAAAAAGTATGATTAGTTTAATAGAAATGACTTAAGACGATATTTAGCGGATTCATCACCTGTATTTTAAAATTTTTTTACGACCTTTTATATTCACCCAAATGTATTGTAAAGACGTGTTTTAGATGTAAAATAATGTGAACTTAACGATAAAAATATAAAAAGTATGATTAGTTCAATACAAATGACTTTAAACGATATTAAGCGGAATTATCACCATTTTTTACCAAATTTTTTTTCTATTTTTTGTATTCACCCAAATGTATTGTAAACACGTGTTTTAGATGTAAAATAATGTGAACTTAACGTTAAAAATATAAAAAGTATGATTAGTTTAATAGAAATGACTTAAGACGATATTTAGCGGATTCATCACCTGTATTTCAAAATTTTTTTACGACCTTTTATATTCACCCAAATGTATTGTAAAGACGTGTTTTAGATGTAAAATTATGTGAACTTAACGATAAAAATATAAAAAGTATGATTAGTTCAATACAAATGACTTTAAACGATATTTAGCGGAATTATCACCATTTTTTACCCAATTTTTTCCCAAATTTTATTTCTATTTTTTGTATTCACCCAAATGTATTGTAAATACGTGTTTTAGATGTAAAATAATGTGAACTTAACGTTAAAAATATAAAAAGTATGATTAGTTTAATAGAAATGACTTAAGACGATATTTAGCGGATTCATCACCTGTATTTCAAAATTTTTTTACGACCTTTTATATTCACCCAAATGTATTTTAAAGACGTGTTTTAGATGTAAAATAATGTGAACTTAACGATAAAAATTTAAAAAGTATGATTAGTTCAATACAAATGACTTTAAACGATATATAGCGGAATTATCACCATTTTTTACCAAATTTTTTCCCAAATTTTTTTTCTATTTTTTGTATTCACCCAAATGTATTGTAAATACGTGTTTTAGATGTAAAATAATGTGAACTTAACGATAAAAATATAAAAAGTATGATTAGTTCAATACAAATGACTTTAAACGATATTAAGCGGAATTATCACCATTTTTTACCAAATTTTTTTTCTATTTTTTGTATTCACCCAAATGTATTGTAAACACGTGTTTTAGATGTAAAATTATGTGAACTTAACGATAAAAATATAAAAAGTATGATTAGTTCAATACAAATGACTTTAAACGATATTTAGCGGAATTATCACCATTTTTTACCCAATTTTTTCCCAAATTTTTTTTCTATTTTTTGTATTCACCCAAATGTATTGTAAATACGTGTTTTAGATGTAAAATAATGTGAACTTAACGTTAAAAATATAAAAAGTATGATTAGTTTAATAGAAATGACTTAAGACGATATTTAGCGGATTCATCACCTGTATTTCAAAATTTTTTTACGACCTTTTATATTCACCCAAATGTATTTTAAAGACGTGTTTTAGATGTAAAATAATGTGAACTTAACGATAAAAATTTAAAAAGTATGATTAGTTCAATACAAATGACTTTAAACGATATTTAGCGGAATTATCACCATTTTTTACCAAATTTTTTCCCAAATTTTTTTTCTATTTTTTGTATTCACCCAAATGTATTGTAAATACGTGTTTTAGATGTAAAATAATGTGAACTTAACGATAAAAATATAAAAAGTATGATTAGTTCAATACAAATGACTTTAAACGATATTTAGCGGAATTATCACCATTTTTTACCAAATTTTTTCCCAAATTTTTTTTTTATTTTTTGTATTCACCCAAATGTATTGTAAATACGTGTTTTAGATGTATAATAATGTGAACTTAACGATAAAAATATAAAAAGTATGATTAGTTCAATACAAATGACTTTAAACGATATTTAGCGGAATTATCACCATTTTTTACCAAATTTTTTTTCTATTTTTTGTATTCACCCAAATGTATTGTAAACACGTGTTTTAGATGTAAAATTATGTGAACTTAACGATAAAAATATAAAAAGTATGATTAGTTCAATACAAATGACTTTAAACGATATTTAGCGGAATTATCACCATTTTTTACCCAATTTTTTCCCAAATTTTTTTTCTATTTTTTGTATTCACCCAAATGTATTGTAAATACGTGTTTTAGATGTAAAATAATGTGAACTTAACGTTAAAAATATAAAAAGTATGATTAGTTTAATAGAAATGACTTAAGACGATATTTAGCGGATTCATCACCTGTATTTCAAAATTTTTTTACGACCTTTTATATTAACCCAAATGTATTTTAAAGACGTGTTTTAGATGTAAAATAATGTGAACTTAACGATAAAAATTTAAAAAGTATGATTAGTTCAATACAAATGACTTTAAACGATATTTAGCGGAATTATCACCATTTTTTACCAAATTTTTTCCCAAATTTTTTTTCTATTTTTTGTATTCACCCAAATGTATTGTAAATACGTGTTTTAGATGTAAAATAATGTGAACTTAACGATAAAAATATAAAAAGTATGATTAGTTCAATACAAATGACTTTAAACGATATTTAGCGGAATTATCACCATTTTTTACCAAATTTTTTCCCAAATTTTTTTTTTATTTTTTGTATTCACCCAAATGTATTGTAAATACGTGTTTTAGATGTAAAATAATGTGAACTTAACGATAAAAATATGAAAAGTATGATTAGTTCAATACAAATGACTTTAAACGATATTTAGCGGAATTATCACCATTTTTTACCAAATTTTTTTTCTATTTTTTGTATTCACCCAAATGTATTGTAAACACGTGTTTTAGATGTAAAATAATGTGAACTTAACGTTAAAAATATAAAAAGTATGATTAGTTTAATAGAAATGACTTAAGACGATATTTAGCGGATTCATCACCTGTATTTTAAAATTTTTTTACGACCTTTTATATTCACCCAAATGTATTGTAAAGACGTGTTTTAGATGTAAAATAATGTGAACTTAACGATAAAAATATAAAAAGTATGATTAGTTCAATACAAATGACTTTAAACGATATTAAGCGGAATTATCACCATTTTTTACCAAATTTTTTTTCTATTTTTTGTATTCACCCAAATGTATTGTAAACACGTGTTTTAGATGTAAAATAATGTGAACTTAACGTTAAAAATATAAAAAGTATGATTAGTTTAATAGAAATGACTTAAGACGATATTTAGCGGATTCATCACCTGTATTTCAAAATTTTTTTACGACCTTTTATATTCACCCAAATGTATTGTAAAGACGTGTTTTAGATGTAAAATTATGTGAACTTAACGATAAAAATATAAAAAGTATGATTAGTTCAATACAAATGACTTTAAACGATATTTAGCGGAATTATCACCATTTTTTACCCAATTTTTTCCCAAATTTTTTTTCTATTTTTTGTATTCACCCAAATGTATTGTAAATACGTGTTTTAGATGTAAAATAATGTGAACTTAACGTTAAAAATATAAAAAGTATGATTAGTTTAATAGAAATGACTTAAGACGATATTTAGCGGATTCATCACCTGTATTTCAAAATTTTTTTACGACCTTTTATATTCACCCAAATGTATTTTAAAGACGTGTTTTAGATGTAAAATAATGTGAACTTAACGATAAAAATTTAAAAAGTATGATTAGTTCAATACAAATGACTTTAAACGATATTTAGCGGAATTATCACCATTTTTTACCAAATTTTTTCCCAAATTTTTTTTCTATTTTTTGTATTCACCCAAATGTATTGTAAATACGTGTTTTAGATGTAAAATAATGTGAACTTAACGATAAAAATATAAAAAGTATGATTAGTTCAATACAAATGACTTTAAACGATATTAAGCGGAATTATCACCATTTTTTACCAAATTTTTTTTCTATTTTTTGTATTCACCCAAATGTATTGTAAACACGTGTTTTAGATGTAAAATTATGTGAACTTAACGATAAAAATATAAAAAGTATGATTAGTTCAATACAAATGACTTTAAACGATATTTAGCGGAATTATCACCATTTTTTACCCAATTTTTTCCCAAATTTTTTTTCTATTTTTTGTATTCACCCAAATGTATTGTAAATACGTGTTTTAGATGTAAAATAATGTGAACTTAACGTTAAAAATATAAAAAGTATGATTAGTTTAATAGAAATGACTTAAGACGATATTTAGCGGATTCATCACCTGTATTTCAAAATTTTTTTACGACCTTTTATATTCACCCAAATGTATTTTAAAGACGTGTTTTAGATGTAAAATAATGTGAACTTAACGATAAAAATATAAAAAGTATGATTAGTTCAATACAAATGACTTTAAACGATATTTAGCGGAATTATCACCATTTTTTACCAAATTTTTTCCCAAATTTTTTTTTTATTTTTTGTATTCACCCAAATGTATTGTAAATACGTGTTTTAGATGTATAATAATGTGAACTTAACGATAAAAATATAAAAAGTATGATTAGTTCAATACAAATGACTTTAAACGATATTTAGCGGAATTATCACCATTTTTTACCAAATTTTTTTTCTATTTTTTGTATTCACCCAAATGTATTGTAAACACGTGTTTTAGATGTAAAATTATGTGAACTTAACGATAAAAATATAAAAAGTATGATTAGTTCAATACAAATGACTTTAAACGATATTTAGCGGAATTATCACCATTTTTTACCCAATTTTTTCCCAAATTTTTTTTCTATTTTTTGTATTCACCCAAATGTATTGTAAATACGTGTTTTAGATGTAAAATAATGTGAACTTAACGTTAAAAATATAAAAAGTATGATTAGTTTAATAGAAATGACTTAAGACGATATTTAGCGGATTCATCACCTGTATTTCAAAATTTTTTTACGACCTTTTATATTAACCCAAATGTATTTTAAAGACGTGTTTTAGATGTAAAATAATGTGAACTTAACGATAAAAATTTAAAAAGTATGATTAGTTCAATACAAATGACTTTAAACGATATTTAGCGGAATTATCACCATTTTTTACCAAATTTTTTCCCAAATTTTTTTTCTATTTTTTGTATTCACCCAAATGTATTGTAAATACGTGTTTTAGATGTAAAATAATGTGAACTTAACGATAAAAATATAAAAAGTATGATTAGTTCAATACAAATGACTTTAAACGATATTTAGCGGAATTATCACCATTTTTTACCAAATTTTTTCCCAAATTTTTTTTTTATTTTTTGTATTCACCCAAATGTATTGTAAATACGTGTTTTAGATGTAAAATAATGTGAACTTAACGATAAAAATATGAAAAGTATGATTAGTTCAATACAAATGACTTTAAACGATATTTAGCGGAATTATCACCATTTTTTACCAAATTTTTTTTCTATTTTTTGTATTCACCCAAATGTATTGTAAACACGTGTTTTAGATGTAAAATAATGTGAACTTAACGTTAAAAATATAAAAAGTATGATTAGTTTAATAGAAATGACTTAAGACGATATTTAGCGGATTCATCACCTGTATTTTAAAATTTTTTTACGACCTTTTATATTCACCCAAATGTATTGTAAAGACGTGTTTTAGATGTAAAATAATGTGAACTTAACGATAAAAATATAAAAAGTATGATTAGTTCAATACAAATGACTTTAAACGATATTAAGCGGAATTATCACCATTTTTTACCAAATTTTTTTTCTATTTTTTGTATTCACCCAAATGTATTGTAAACACGTGTTTTAGATGTAAAATAATGTGAACTTAACGTTAAAAATATAAAAAGTATGATTAGTTTAATAGAAATGACTTAAGACGATATTTAGCGGATTCATCACCTGTATTTCAAAATTTTTTTACGACCTTTTATATTCACCCAAATGTATTGTAAAGACGTGTTTTAGATGTAAAATTATGTGAACTTAACGATAAAAATATAAAAAGTATGATTAGTTCAATACAAATGACTTTAAACGATATTTAGCGGAATTATCACCATTTTTTACCCAATTTTTTCCCAAATTTTTTTTCTATTTTTTGTATTCACCCAAATGTATTGTAAATACGTGTTTTAGATGTAAAATAATGTGAACTTAACGTTAAAAATATAAAAAGTATGATTAGTTTAATAGAAATGACTTAAGACGATATTTAGCGGATTCATCACCTGTATTTCAAAATTTTTTTACGACCTTTTATATTCACCCAAATGTATTTTAAAGACGTGTTTTAGATGTAAAATAATGTGAACTTAACGATAAAAATTTAAAAAGTATGATTAGTTCAATACAAATGACTTTAAACGATATTTAGCGGAATTATCACCATTTTTTACCAAATTTTTTCCCAAATTTTTTTTCTATTTTTTGTATTCACCCAAATGTATTGTAAATACGTGTTTTAGATGTAAAATAATGTGAACTTAACGATAAAAATATAAAAAGTATGATTAGTTCAATACAAATGACTTTAAACGATATTAAGCGGAATTATCACCATTTTTTACCAAATTTTTTTTCTATTTTTTGTATTCACCCAAATGTATTGTAAACACGTGTTTTAGATGTAAAATTATGTGAACTTAACGATAAAAATATAAAAAGTATGATTAGTTCAATACAAATGACTTTAAACGATATTTAGCGGAATTATCACCATTTTTTACCCAATTTTTTCCCAAATTTTTTTTCTATTTTTTGTATTCACCCAAATGTATTGTAAATACGTGTTTTAGATGTAAAATAATGTGAACTTAACGTTAAAAATATAAAAAGTATGATTAGTTTAATAGAAATGACTTAAGACGATATTTAGCGGATTCATCACCTGTATTTCAAAATTTTTTTACGACCTTTTATATTCACCCAAATGTATTTTAAAGACGTGTTTTAGATGTAAAATAATGTGAACTTAACGATAAAAATTTAAAAAGTATGATTAGTTCAATACAAATGACTTTAAACGATATTTAGCGGAATTATCACCATTTTTTACCAAATTTTTTCCCAAATTTTTTTTCTATTTTTTGTATTCACCCAAATGTATTGTAAATACGTGTTTTAGATGTAAAATAATGTGAACTTAACGATAAAAATATAAAAAGTATGATTAGTTCAATACAAATGACTTTAAACGATATTTAGCGGAATTATCACCATTTTTTACCAAATTTTTTCCCAAATTTTTTTTTTATTTTTTGTATTCACCCAAATGTATTGTAAATACGTGTTTTAGATGTATAATAATGTGAACTTAACGATAAAAATATAAAAAGTATGATTAGTTCAATACAAATGACTTTAAACGATATTTAGCGGAATTATCACCATTTTTTACCAAATTTTTTTTCTATTTTTTGTATTCACCCAAATGTATTGTAAACACGTGTTTTAGATGTAAAATTATGTGAACTTAACGATAAAAATATAAAAAGTATGATTAGTTCAATACAAATGACTTTAAACGATATTTAGCGGAATTATCACCATTTTTTACCCAATTTTTTCCCAAATTTTTTTTCTATTTTTTGTATTCACCCAAATGTATTGTAAATACGTGTTTTAGATGTAAAATAATGTGAACTTAACGTTAAAAATATAAAAAGTATGATTAGTTTAATAGAAATGACTTAAGACGATATTTAGCGGATTCATCACCTGTATTTCAAAATTTTTTTACGACCTTTTATATTAACCCAAATGTATTTTAAAGACGTGTTTTAGATGTAAAATAATGTGAACTTAACGATAAAAATTTAAAAAGTATGATTAGTTCAATACAAATGACTTTAAACGATATTTAGCGGAATTATCACCATTTTTTACCAAATTTTTTCCCAAATTTTTTTTCTATTTTTTGTATTCACCCAAATGTATTGTAAATACGTGTTTTAGATGTAAAATAATGTGAACTTAACGATAAAAATATAAAAAGTATGATTAGTTCAATACAAATGACTTTAAACGATATTTAGCGGAATTATCACCATTTTTTACCAAATTTTTTCCCAAATTTTTTTTTTATTTTTTGTATTCACCCAAATGTATTGTAAATACGTGTTTTAGATGTAAAATTATGTGAACTTAACGATAAAAATATAAAAAGTATGATTAGTTCAATACAAATGACTTTAAACGATATTTAGCGGAATTATCACCATTTTTTACCCAATTTTTTCCCAAATTTTTTTTCTATTTTTTGTATTCACCCAAATGTATTGTAAATACGTGTTTTAGATGTAAAATAATGTGAACTTAACGTTAAAAATATAAAAAGTATGATTAGTTTAATAGAAATGACTTAAGACGATATTTAGCGGATTCATCACCTGTATTTCAAAATTTTTTTACGACCTTTTATATTAACCCAAATGTATTTTAAAGACGTGTTTTAGATGTAAAATAATGTGAACTTAACGATAAAAATATGAAAAGTATGATTAGTTCAATACAAATGACTTTAAACGATATTTAGCGGAATTATCACCATTTTTTACCAAATTTTTTTTCTATTTTTTGTATTCACCCAAATGTATTGTAAACACGTGTTTTAGATGTAAAATAATGTGAACTTAACGTTAAAAATATAAAAAGTATGATTAGTTTAATAGAAATGACTTAAGACGATATTTAGCGGATTCATCACCTGTATTTTAAAATTTTTTTACGACCTTTTATATTCACCCAAATGTATTGTAAAGACGTGTTTTAGATGCAAAATAATGTGAACTTAACGATAAAAATTTAAAAAGTATGATTAGTTTAATACAAATGACTTGAAACGATATTTAGCGGAATTATCACCATTTTTTACCAAATTTTTTCCCAAATTTTTTTTCTATTTTTTGTATTCACCCAAATGTATTGTAAATACGTGTTTTAGATGTTAAATAATGTGAACTTAACGATAAAAATATAAAAAGTATGATTAGTTCAATACAAATGACTTTAAACGATATTTAGCGGAATTATCACCATTTTTTACCAAATTTTTTCCCAAATTTTTTTTTTATTTTTTGTATTCACCCAAATGTATTGTAAATACGTGTTTTAGATGTAAAATAATGTGAACTTAACGATAAAAATATAAAAAGTATGATTAGTTCAATACAAATGACTTTAAACGATATTTAGCGGAATTATCACCATTTTTTACCAAATTTTTTTTCTATTTTTTGTATTCACCCAAATGTATTGTAAACACGTGTTTTAGATGTAAAATAATGTGAACTTAACGTTAAAAATATAAAAAGTATGATTAGTTTAATAGAAATGACTTAAGACGATATTTAGCGGATTCATCACCTGTATTTCAAAATTTTTTTACGACCTTTTATATTCACCCAAATGTATTGTAAAGACGTGTTTTAGATGTAAAATAATGTGAACTTAACGATAAAAATATAAAAAGTATGATTAGTTCAATACAAATGACTTTAAACGATATTAAGCGGAATTATCACCATTTTTTACCAAATTTTTTTTCTATTTTTTGTATTCACCCAAATGTATTGTAAACACGTGTTTTAGATGTAAAATTATGTGAACTTAACGATAAAAATATAAAAAGTATGATTAGTTCAATACAAATGACTTTAAACGATATTTAGCGGAATTATCACCATTTTTTACCAAATTTTTTCCCAAATTTTTTTTCTATTTTTTGTATTCACCCAAATGTATTGTAAATACGTGTTTTAGATGTAAAATAATGTGAACTTAACGATAAAAATATAAAAAGTATGATTAGTTCAATACAAATGACTTTAAACGATATTTAGCGGAATTATCACCATTTTTTACCAAATTTTTTCCCAAATTTTTTTTTTATTTTTTGTATTCACCCAAATGTATTTTAAAGACGTGTTTTAGATGTAAAATAATGTGAACTTAACGATAAAAATATGAAAAGTATGATTAGTTCAATACAAATGACTTTAAACGATATTTAGCGGAATTATCACCATTTTTTACCAAATTTTTTTTCTATTTTTTGTATTCACCCAAATGTATTGTAAACACGTGTTTTAGATGTAAAATAATGTGAACTTAACGTTAAAAATATAAAAAGTATGATTAGTTTAATAGAAATGACTTAAGACGATATTTAGCGGATTCATCACCTGTATTTTAAAATTTTTTTACGACCTTTTATATTCACCCAAATGTATTGTAAAGACGTGTTTTAGATGCAAAATAATGTGAACTTAACGATAAAAATTTAAAAAGTATGATTAGTTTAATACAAATGACTTGAAACGATATTTAGCGGAATTATCACCATTTTTTACCAAATTTTTTCCCAAATTTTTTTTCTATTTTTTGTATTCACCCAAATGTATTGTAAATACGTGTTTTAGATGTTAAATAATGTGAACTTAACGATAAAAATATAAAAAGTATGATTAGTTCAATACAAATGACTTTAAACGATATTTAGCGGAATTATCACCATTTTTTACCAAATTTTTTCCCAAATTTTTTTTTTATTTTTTGTATTCACCCAAATGTATTGTAAATACGTGTTTTAGATGTAAAATAATGTGAACTTAACGATAAAAATATAAAAAGTATGATTAGTTCAATACAAATGACTTTAAACGATATTTAGCGGAATTATCACCATTTTTTACCAAATTTTTTTTCTATTTTTTGTATTCACCCAAATGTATTGTAAACACGTGTTTTAGATGTAAAATAATGTGAACTTAACGTTAAAAATATAAAAAGTATGATTAGTTTAATAGAAATGACTTAAGACGATATTTAGCGGATTCATCACCTGTATTTCAAAATTTTTTTACGACCTTTTATATTCACCCAAATGTATTGTAAAGACGTGTTTTAGATGTAAAATAATGTGAACTTAACGATAAAAATATAAAAAGTATGATTAGTTCAATACAAATGACTTTAAACGATATTAAGCGGAATTATCACCATTTTTTACCAAATTTTTTTTCTATTTTTTGTATTCACCCAAATGTATTGTAAACACGTGTTTTAGATGTAAAATTATGTGAACTTAACGATAAAAATATAAAAAGTATGATTAGTTCAATACAAATGACTTTAAACGATATTTAGCGGAATTATCACCATTTTTTACCAAATTTTTTCCCAAATTTTTTTTCTATTTTTTGTATTCACCCAAATGTATTGTAAATACGTGTTTTAGATGTAAAATAATGTGAACTTAACGATAAAAATATAAAAAGTATGATTAGTTCAATACAAATGACTTTAAACGATATTTAGCGGAATTATCACCATTTTTTACCAAATTTTTTCCCAAATTTTTTTTTTATTTTTTGTATTCACCCAAATGTATTGTAAATACGTGTTTTAGATGTAAAATAATGTGAACTTAACGATAAAAATATAAAAAGTATGATTAGTTCAATACAAATGACTTTAAACGATATTTAGCGGAATTATCACCATTTTTTACCAAATTTTTTTTCTATTTTTTGTATTCACCCAAATGTATTGTAAACACGTGTTTTAGATGTAAAATAATGTGAACTTAACGTTAAAAATATAAAAAGTATGATTAGTTTAATAGAAATGACTTAAGACGATATTTAGCGGATTCATCACCTGTATTTCAAAATTTTTTTACGACCTTTTATATTCACCCAAATGTATTGTAAAGACGTGTTTTAGATGCAAAATAATGTGAACTTAACGATAAAAATTTAAAAAGTATGATTAGTTTAATACAAATGACTTGAAACGATATTTAGCGGAATTATCACCATTTTTTACCAAATTTTTTCCCAAATTTTTTTTCTATTTTTTGTATTCACCCAAATGTATTGTAAATACGTGTTTTAGATGTAAAATAATGTGAACTTAACGATAAAAATATAAAAAGTATGATTAGTTCAATACAAATGACTTTAAACGATATTTAGCGGAATTATCACCATTTTTTACCAAATTTTTTCCCAAATTTTTTTTTTATTTTTTGTATTCACCCAAATGTATTGTAAATACGTGTTTTAGATGTAAAATAATGTGAACTTAACGATAAAAATATAAAAAGTATGATTAGTTCAATACAAATGACTTTAAACGATATTTAGCGGAATTATCACCATTTTTTACCAAATTTTTTTTCTATTTTTTGTATTCACCCAAATGTATTGTAAACACGTGTTTTAGATGTAAAATAATGTGAACTTAACGTTAAAAATATAAAAAGTATGATTAGTTTAATAGAAATGACTTAAGACGATATTTAGCGGATTCATCACCTGTATTTCAAAATTTTTTTACGACCTTTTATATTCACCCAAATGTATTGTAAAGACGTGTTTTAGATGTAAAATAATGTGAACTTAACGATAAAAATATAAAAAGTATGATTAGTTCAATACAAATGACTTTAAACGATATTAAGCGGAATTATCACCATTTTTTACCAAATTTTTTTTCTATTTTTTGTATTCACCCAAATGTATTGTAAACACGTGTTTTAGATGTAAAATTATGTGAACTTAACGATAAAAATATAAAAAGTATGATTAGTTCAATACAAATGACTTTAAACGATATTAAGCGGAATTATCACCATTTTTTACCCAATTTTTTCCCAAATTTTTTTTCTATTTTTTGTATTCACCCAAATGTATTGTAAATACGTGTTTTAGATGTAAAATAATGTGAACTTAACGTTAAAAATATAAAAAGTATGATTAGTTTAATAGAAATGACTTAAGACGATATTTAGCGGATTCATCACCTGTATTTCAAAATTTTTTTACGACCTTTTATATTCACCCAAATGTATTTTAAAGACGTGTTTTAGATGTAAAATAATGTGAACTTAACGATAAAAATTTAAAAAGTATGATTAGTTCAATACAAATGACTTTAAACGATATTTAGCGGAATTATCACCATTTTTTACCAAATTTTTTCCCAAATTTTTTTTCTATTTTTTGTATTCACCCAAATGTATTGTAAATACGTGTTTTAGATGTAAAATAATGTGAACTTAACGATAAAAATATAAAAAGTATGATTAGTTCAATACAAATGACTTTAAACGATATTTAGCGGAATTATCACCATTTTTTACCAAATTTTTTTTCTATTTTTTGTATTCACCCAAATGTATTGTAAATACGTGTTTTAGATGTAAAATAATGTGAACTTAACGTTAAAAATATAAAAAGTATGATTAGTTTAATAGAAATGACTTAAGACGATATTTAGCGGATTCATCACCTGTATTTCAAAATTTTTTTACGACCTTTTATATTAACCCAAATATATTTTAAAGACGTGTTTTAGATGTAAAATAATGTGAACTTAACGATAAAAATTTAAAAAGTATGATTAGTTCAATACAAATGACTTTAAACGATATTTAGCGGAATTATCACCATTTTTTACCAAATTTTTTCCCAAATTTTTTTTCTATTTTTTGTATTCACCCAAATGTATTGTAAATACGTGTTTTAGATGTAAAATAATGTGAACTTAACGATAAAAATATAAAAAGTATGATTAGTTCAATACAAATGACTTTAAACGATATTTAGCGGAATTATCACCATTTTTTACCAAATTTTTTCCCAAATTTTTTTTTTATTTTTTGTATTCACCCAAATGTATTGTAAATACGTGTTTTAGATGTAAAATAATGTGAACTTAACGATAAAAATATAAAAAGTATGATTAGTTCAATACAAATGACTTTAAACGATATTTAGCGGAATTATCACCATTTTTTACCAAATTTTTTTTCTATTTTTTGTATTCACCCAAATGTATTGTAAACACGTGTTTTAGATGTAAAATAATGTGAACTTAACGTTAAAAATATAAAAAGTATGATTAGTTTAATAGAAATGACTTAAGACGATATTTAGCGGATTCATCACCTGTATTTCAAAATTTTTTTACGACCTTTTATATTCACCCAAATGTATTGTAAAGACGTGTTTTAGATGTAAAATAATGTGAACTTAACGATAAAAATTTAAAAAGTATGATTAGTTCAATACAAATGACTTTAAACGATATTTAGCGGAATTATCACCATTTTTTACCAAATTTTTTCCCAAATTTTTTTTCTATTTTTTGTATTCACCCAAATGTATTGTAAATACGTGTTTTAGATGTAAAATAATGTGAACTTAACGATAAAAATATAAAAAGTATGATTAGTTCAATACAAATGACTTTAAACGATATTTAGCGGAATTATCACCATTTTTTACCAAATTTTTTCCCAAAATTTTTTTTTATTTTTTGTATTCACCCAAATGTATTGTAAATACGTGTTTTAGATGTAAAATAATGTGAACTTAACGATAAAAATATAAAAAGTATGATTAGTTCAATACAAATGACTTTAAACGATATTTAGCGGAATTATCACCATTTTTTACCAAATTTTTTTTCTATTTTTTGTATTCACCCAAATGTATTGTAAACACGTGTTTTAGATGTAAAATAATGTGAACTTAACGTTAAAAATATAAAAAGTATGATTAGTTTAATAGAAATGACTTAAGACGATATTTAGCGGATTCATCACCTGTATTTCAAAATTTTTTTACGACCTTTTATATTCACCCAAATGTATTGTAAAGACGTGTTTTAGATGTAAAATAATGTGAACTTAACGATAAAAATTTAAAAAGTATGATTAGTTCAATACAAATGACTTTAAACGATATTTAGCGGAATTATCACCATTTTTTACCCAATTTTTTCCCAAATTTTTTTTCTATTTTTTGTATTCACCCAAATGTATTGTAAATACGTGTTTTAGATGTAAAATAATGTGAACTTAACGATAAAAATATAAAAAGTATGATTAGTTCAATACAAATGACTTTAAACGATATTTAGCGGAATTATCACCATTTTTTACCAAATTTTTTCCCAAATTTTTTTTCTATTTTTTGTATTCACCCAAATGTATTGTAAATACGTGTTTTAGATGTAAAATAATGTGAACTTAACGATAAAAATATAAAAAGTATGATTAGTTCAATACAAATGACTTTAAACGATATTTAGCGGAATTATCACCATTTTTTACCAAATTTTTTTTCTATTTTTCGTATTCACCCAAATGTATTGTAAATACGTGTTTTAGATGTAAAATAATGTGAACTTAACGTTAAAAATATAAAAAGTATGATTAGTTTAATAGAAATGACTTAAGACGATATTTAGCGGATTCATCACCTGTATTTCAAAATTTTTTTACGACCTTTTATATTCACCCAAATGTATTGTAAAGACGTGTTTTAGATGTAAAATAATGTGAACTTAACGATAAAAATTTAAAAAGTATGATTAGTTCAATACAAATGACTTTAAACGATATTTAGCGGAATTATCACCATTTTTTACCCAATTTTTTCCCCAATTTTTTTTCTATTTTTTGTATTCACCCAAATGTATTGTAAATACGTGTTTTAGATGTAAAATAATGTGAACTTAACGATAAAAATATAAAAAGTATGATTAGTTCAATACAAATGACTTTAAACGATATTTAGCGGAATTATCACCATTTTTTACCAAATTTTTTCCCAAATTTTTTTTCTATTTTTTGTATTCACCCAAATGTATTGTAAATACGTGTTTTAGATGTAAAATAATGTGAACTTAACGATAAAAATATAAAAAGTATGATTAGTTCAATACAAATGACTTTAAACGATATTTAGCGGAATTATCACCATTTTTTACCAAATTTTTTCCCAAATTTTTTTTCTATTTTTTGTATTCACCCAAATGTATTGTAAATACGTGTTTTAGATGTAAAATAATGTGAACTTAACGATAAAAATATAAAAAGTATGATTAGTTCAATACAAATGACTTTAAACGATATTTAGCGGAATTATCACCATTTTTTACCAAATTTTTTTTCTATTTTTTGTATTCACCCAAATGTATTGTAAACACGTGTTTTAGATGTAAAATAATGTGAACTTAACGTTAAAAATATAAAAAGTATGATTAGTTTAATAGAAATGACTTAAGACGATATTTAGCGGATTCATCACCTGTATTTCAAAATTTTTTTACGACCTATTATATTCACCCAAATGTATTGTAATGACGTGTTTTAGATGTAAAATAATGTGAACTTAACGATAAAAATATAAAAAGTATGATTAGTTCAATACAAATGACTTTAAACGATATTTAGCGGAATTATCACCATTTTTTACCAAATTTTTTTTCTATTTTTTGTATTCACCCAAATGTATTGTAAACACGTGTTTTAGATGTAAAATAATGTGAACTTAACGTTAAAAATATAAAAAGTATGATTAGTTTAATAGAAATGACTTTAAACGATATTTAGCGGAATTATCACCATTTTTTACCCAATTTTTTCCCAAATTTTTTTTCTATTTTTTGTATTCACCCAAATGTATTGTAAATACGTGTTTTAGATGTAAAATAATGTGAACTTAACGTTAAAAATATAAAAAGTATGATTAGTTTAATAGAAATGACTTAAGACGATATTTAGCGGATTCATCACCTGTATTTCAAAATTTTTTTACGACCTTTTATATTCACCCAAATGAATTGTAAAGACGTGTTTTAGATGTAAAATAATGTGAACTAAACGATAAAAATTTAAAAAGTATGATTAGTTCAATACAAATGACTTTAAACGATATTTAGCGGAATTATCACCATTTTTTACCCAATTTTTTCCCAAATTTTTTTTCTATTTTTTGTATTCACCCAAATGTATTGTAAATACGTGTTTTAGATGTAAAATAATGTGAACTTAACGTTAAAAATATAAAAAGTATGATTAGTTTAATAGAAATGACTTAAGACGATATTTAGCGGATTCATCACCTGTATTTCAAAATTTTTTTACGACCTTTTATATTAACCCAAATGTATTTTAAAGACGTGTTTTAGATGTAAAATAATGTGAACTTAACGATAAAAATTTAAAAAGTATGATTAGTTCAATACAAATGACTTTAAACGATATTTAGCGGAATTATCACCATTTTTTACCAAATTTTTTCCCAAATTTTTTTTCTATTTTTTGTATTCACCCAAATGTATTGTAAATACGTGTTTTAGATGTAAAATAATGTGAACTTAACGATAAAAATATAAAAAGTATGATTAGTTCAATACAAATGACTTTAAACGATATTTAGCGGAATTATCACCATTTTTTACCAAATTTTTTCCCAAATTTTTTTTTTATTTTTTGTATTCACCCAAATGTATTGTAAATACGTGTTTTAGATGTAAAATAATGTGAACTTAACGATAAAAATATAAAAAGTATGATTAGTTCAATACAAATGACTTTAAACGATATTTAGCGGAATTATCACCATTTTTTACCAAATTTTTTTTCTATTTTTTGTATTCACCCAAATGTATTGTAAACACGTGTTTTAGATGTAAAATAATGTGAACTTAACGTTAAAAATATAAAAAGTATGATTAGTTTAATAGAAATGACTTAAGACGATATTTAGCGGATTCATCACCTGTATTTCAAAATTTTTTTACGACCTTTTATATTCACCCAAATGTATTGTAAAGACGTGTTTTAGATGTAAAATAATGTGAACTTAACGATAAAAATATAAAAAGTATGATTAGTTCAATACAAATGACTTTAAACGATATTAAGCGGAATTATCACCATTTTTTACCAAATTTTTTTTCTATTTTTTGTATTCACCCAAATGTATTGTAAACACGTGTTTTAGATGTAAAATAATGTGAACTTAACGTTAAAAATATAAAAAGTATGATTAGTTTAATAGAAATGACTTAAGACGATATTTAGCGGATTCATCACCTGTATTTCAAAATTTTTTTACGACCTTTTATATTCACCCAAATGTATTGTAAATACGTGTTTTAGATGTAAAATAATGTGAACTTAACGATAAAAATATAAAAAGTATGATTAGTTCAATACAAATGACTTTAAACGATATTTAGCGGAATTAACACCATTTTTTACCAAATTTTTTTTCTATTTTTTGTATTCACCCAAATGTATTGTAAACACGTGTTTTAGATGTAAAATAATGTGAACTTAACGTTAAAAATATAAAAAGTATGATTAGTTTAATAGAAATGACTTAAGACGATATTTAGCGGATTCATCACCTGTATTTCAAAATTTTTTTACGACCTTTTATATTCACCCAAATGTATTGTAAAGACGTGTTTTAGATGTAAAATAATGTGAACTTAACGATAAAAATATAAAAAGTATGATTAGTTCAATACAAATGACTTTAAACGATATTTAGCGGAATTATCACCATTTTTTACCAAATTTTTTTTCTAATTTTTGTATTCACCCAAATGTATTGTAAATACGTGTTTTAGATGTAAAATAATGTGAACTTAACGATAAAAATATAAAAAGTATGATTAGTTCAATACAAATGACTTTAAACGATATTTAGCGGATTTATCACCATTTTTTACCAAATTTTTTTTCTATTTTTTGTATTCACCCAAATGTATTGTAAATACGTGTTTTAGATGTAAAATAATGTGAACTTAACGTTAAAAATATAAAAAGTATGATTAGTTTAATAGAAATGACTTAAGACGATATTTAGCGGATTCATCACCTGTATTTCAAAATTTTTTTACGACCTTTTATATTCACCCAAATGTATTGTAAAGACGTGTTTTAGATGTAAAATAATGTGAACTTAACGATAAAAATATAAAAAGTATGATTAGTTCAATACAAATGACTTTAAACGATATTTAGCGGAATTATCACCATTTTTTACCAAATTTTTTTTCTATTTTTTGTATTCACCCAAATGTATTGTAAATACGTGTTTTAGATGTAAAATAATGTGAACTTAACGATAAAAATATAAAAAGTATGATTAGTTCAATACAAATGACTTTAAACGATATTTAGCGGAATTATCACCATTTTTTACCAAATTTTTTCCCAAATTTTTTTTCTATTTTTTGTATTCACCCAAATGTATTGTAAATACGTGTTTAAGATGTAAAATAATGTGAACTTAACGATAAAAATATAAAAAGTATGATTAGTTCAATACAAATGACTTTAAACGATATTTAGCGGATTTATCACCATTTTTTACCAAATTTTTTTTCTATTTTTTGTATTCACCCAAATGTATTGTAAACACGTGTTTTAGATGTAAAATAATGTGAACTTAACGTTAAAAATATAAAAAGTATGATTAGTTTAATAGAAATGACTTAAGACGATATTTAGCGGATTCATCACCTGTATTTCAAAATTTTTTTACGACCTTTTATATTCACCCAAATGTATTGTAAAGACGTGTTTTAGATGTAAAATAATGTGAACTTAACGATAAAAATTTAAAAAGTATGATTAGTTCAATACAAATGACTTTAAACGATATTTAGCGGAATTATCACCATTTTTTACCAAATTTTTTTTCTATTTTTTGTATTCACCCAAATGTATTGTAAACACGTGTTTTAGATGTAAAATAATGTGAACTTAACGTTAAAAATATAAAAAGTATGATTAGTTTAATAGAAATGACTTAAGACGATATTTAGCGGATTCATCACCTGTATTTCAAAATTTTTTTACGACCTTTTATATTCACCCAAATGTATTGTAAAGACGTGTTTTAGATGTAAAATAATGTGAACTTAACGATAAAAATTTAAAAAGTATGATTAGTTCAATACAAATGACTTTAAACGATATTTAGCGGAATTATCACCATTTTTTAACCAATTTTTTCCCAAATTTTTTTTCTATTTTTTGTATTCACCCAAATGTATTGTAAATACGTGTTTTAGATGTAAAATAATGTGAACTTAACGATAAAAATATAAAAAGTATGATTAGTTCAATACAAATGACTTTAAACGATATTTAGCGGAATTATCACCATTTTTTACCAAATTTTTTCCCAAATTTTTTTTCTATTTTTTGTATTCACCCAAATGTATTGTAAATACGTGTTTTAGATGTAAAATAATGTGAACTTAACGATAAAAATATAAAATGTATGATTAGTTCAATACAAATGACTTTAAACGATATTTAGCGGAATTATCACCATTTTTTACCAAATTTTTTCCCAAATTTTTTTTTTATTTTTTGTATTCATCCAAATGTATTGTAAATACGTGTTTTAGATGTAAAATAATGTGAACTTAACGATAAAAATATAAAAAGTATGATTAGTTCAATACAAATGACTTTAAACGATATTTAGCGGAATTATCACCATTTTTTACCAAATTTTTTTTCTATTTTTTGTATTCACCCAAATGTATTGTAAACACGTGTTTTAGATGTAAAATAATGTGAACTTAACGTTAAAAATATAAAAAGTATGATTAGTTTAATAGAAATGACTTAAGACGATATTTAGCGGATTCATCACCTGTATTTCAAAATTTTTTTACGACCTTTTATATTCACCCAAATGTATTGTAAAGACGTGTTTTAGATGTAAAATAATGTGAACTTAACGATAAAAATTTAAAAAGTATGATTAGTTCAATACAAATGACTTTAAACGATATTTAGCGGAATTATCACCATTTTTTACCCAATTTTTTTCCAATTTTTTTTTCTATTTTTTGTATTCACCCCAATGTATTGTAAATACGTGTTTTAGATGTAAAATAATGTGAACTTAACGATAAAAATATAAAAAGTATGATTAGTTCAATACAAATGACTTTAAACGATATTTAGCGGAATTATCACCATTTTTTACCAAATTTTTTCCCAAATTTTTTTTCTATTTTTTGTATTCACCCAAATGTATTGTAAATACGTGTTTTAGATGTAAAATAATGTGAACTTAACGATAAAAATATAAAAAGTATGATTAGTTCAATACAAATGACTTTAAACGATATTTAGCGGATTTATCACCATTTTTTACCAAATTTTTTTTCTATTTTTTGTATTCACCCAAATGTATTGTAAACACGTGTTTTAGATGTAAAATAATGTGAACTTAACGTTAAAAATATAAAAAGTATGATTAGTTTAATAGAAATGACTTAAGACGATATTTAGCGGATTCATCACCTGTATTTCAAAATTTTTTTACGACCTTTTATATTCACCCAAATGTATTGTAAAGACGTGTTTTAGATGTAAAATAATGTGAACTTAACGATAAAAATTTAAAAAGTATGATTAGTTCAATACAAATGACTTTAAACGATATTTAGCGGAATTATCACCATTTTTTACCAAATTTTTTCCCAAATTTTTTTTCTATTTTTTGTATTCACCCAAATGTATTGTAAATACGTGTTTTAGATGTAAAATAATGTGAACTTAACGATAAAAATATAAAAAGTATGATTAGTTTAATAGAAATGACTTAAGACGATATTTAGCGGATTCATCACCTGTATTTCAAAATTTTTTTACGACCTTTTATATTCACCCAAATGTATTGTAAAGACGTGTTTTAGATGTAAAATAATGTGAACTTAACGATAAAAATATAAAAAGTATGATTAGTTCAATACAAATGACTTTAAACGATATTTAGCGGAATTATCACCATTTTTTACCAAATTTTTTTTCTATTTTTTGTATTCACCCAAATGTATTGTAAACACGTGTTTTAGATGTAAAATAATGTGAACTTAACGTTAAAAATATAAAAAGTATGATTAGTTTAATAGAAATGACTTAAGACGATATTTAGCGGATTCATCACCTGTATTTCAAAATTTTTTTACGACCTATTATATTCACCCAAATGTATTGTAAAGACGTGTTTTAGATGTAAAATAATGTGAACTTAACGATAAAAATATAAAAAGTATGATTAGTTCAATACAAATGACTTTAAACGATATTTAGCGGAATTATCACCATTTTTTACCAAATTTTTTTTCTATTTTTTGTATTCACCCAAATGTATTGTAAACACGTGTTTTAGATGTAAAATAATGTGAACTTAACGTTAAAAATATAAAAAGTATGATTAGTTTAATAGAAATGACTTAAGACGATATTTAGCGGATTCATCACCTGTATTTCAAAATTTTTTTACGACCTTTTATATTCACCCAAATGTATTGTAAAGATGTGTTTTAGATGTAAAATTATGTGAACTTAACGATAAAAATATAAAAAGTATGATTAGTTCAATATAAATGACTTTAAACGATATTTAGCGGAATTATCACCATTTTTTACCCAATTTTTTCCCAAATTTTTTTTCTATTTTTTGTATTCACCCAAATGTATTGTAAATACGTGTTTTAGATGTAAAATAATGTGAACTTAACGTTAAAAATATAAAAAGTATGATTAGTTTAATAGAAATGACTTAAGACGATATTTAGCGGATTCATCACCTGTATTTCAAAATTTTTTTACGACCTTTTATATTCACCCAAATGTATTGTAAAGACGTGTTTTAGATGTAAAATAATGTGAACTTAACGATAAAAATATAAAAAGTATGATTAGTTCAATACAAATGACTTTAAACGATATTTAGCGGAATTATCACCATTTTTTACCAAATTTTTTCCCAAATTTTTTTTCTATTTTTTGTATTCACCCAAATGTATTGTAAATACGTGTTTTAGATGTAAAATAATGTGAACTTAACGATAAAAATATAAAAAGTATGATTAGTTCAATACAAATGACTTTAAACGATATTTAGCGGAATTATCACCATTTTTTACCAAATTTTTTTTCTATTTTTTGTATTCACCCAAATGTATTGTAAACACGTGTTTTAGATGTAAAACAATGTGAACTTAACGTTAAAAATATAAAAAGTATGATTAGTTTAATAGAAATGACTTAAGACGATATTTAGCGGATTCATCACCTGTATTTCAAAATTTTTTTACGACCTATTATATTCACCCAAATGTATTGTAATGACGTGTTTTAGATGTAAAATAATGTGAACTTAACGATAAAAATATAAAAAGTATGATTAGTTCAATACAAATGACTTTAAACGATATTTAGCGGAATTATCACCATTTTTTACCAAATTTTTTTTCTATTTTTTGTATTCACCCAAATGTATTGTAAACACGTGTTTTAGATGTAAAATAATGTGAACTTAACGTTAAAAATATAAAAAGTATGATTAGTTTAATAGAAATGACTTTAAACGATATTTAGCGGAATTATCACCATTTTTTACCCAATTTTTTCCCAAATTTTTTTTCTATTTTTTGTATTCACCCAAATGTATTGTAAATACGTGTTTTAGATGTAAAATAATGTGAACTTAACGTTAAAAATATAAAAAGTATGATTAGTTTAATAGAAATGACTTAAGACGATATTTAGCGGATTCATCACCTGTATTTCAAAATTTTTTTACGACCTTTTATATTCACCCAAATGAATTGTAAAGACGTGTTTTAGATGTAAAATAATGTGAACTAAACGATAAAAATTTAAAAAGTATGATTAGTTCAATACAAATGACTTTAAACGATATTTAGCGGAATTATCACCATTTTTTACCCAATTTTTTCCCAAATTTTTTTTCTATTTTTTGTATTCACCCAAATGTATTGTAAATACGTGTTTTAGATGTAAAATAATGTGAACTTAACGTTAAAAATATAAAAAGTATGATTAGTTTAATAGAAATGACTTAAGACGATATTTAGCGGATTCATCACCTGTATTTCAAAATTTTTTTACGACCTTTTATATTAACCCAAATGTATTTTAAAGACGTGTTTTAGATGTAAAATAATGTGAACTTAACGATAAAAATTTAAAAAGTATGATTAGTTCAATACAAATGACTTTAAACGATATTTAGCGGAATTATCACCATTTTTTACCAAATTTTTTCCCAAATTTTTTTTCTATTTTTTGTATTCACCCAAATGTATTGTAAATACGTGTTTTAGATGTAAAATAATGTGAACTTAACGATAAAAATATAAAAAGTATGATTAGTTCAATACAAATGACTTTAAACGATATTTAGCGGAATTATCACCATTTTTTACCAAATTTTTTCCCAAATTTTTTTTTTATTTTTTGTATTCACCCAAATGTATTGTAAATACGTGTTTTAGATGTAAAATAATGTGAACTTAACGATAAAAATATAAAAAGTATGATTAGTTCAATACAAATGACTTTAAACGATATTTAGCGGAATTATCACCATTTTTTACCAAATTTTTTTTCTATTTTTTGTATTCACCCAAATGTATTGTAAACACGTGTTTTAGATGTAAAATAATGTGAACTTAACGTTAAAAATATAAAAAGTATGATTAGTTTAATAGAAATGACTTAAGACGATATTTAGCGGATTCATCACCTGTATTTCAAAATTTTTTTACGACCTTTTATATTCACCCAAATGTATTGTAAAGACGTGTTTTAGATGTAAAATAATGTGAACTTAACGATAAAAATATAAAAAGTATGATTAGTTCAATACAAATGACTTTAAACGATATTAAGCGGAATTATCACCATTTTTTACCAAATTTTTTTTCTATTTTTTGTATTCACCCAAATGTATTGTAAACACGTGTTTTAGATGTAAAATAATGTGAACTTAACGTTAAAAATATAAAAAGTATGATTAGTTTAATAGAAATGACTTAAGACGATATTTAGCGGATTCATCACCTGTATTTCAAAATTTTTTTACGACCTTTTATATTCACCCAAATGTATTGTAAATACGTGTTTTAGATGTAAAATAATGTGAACTTAACGATAAAAATATAAAAAGTATGATTAGTTCAATACAAATGACTTTAAACGATATTTAGCGGAATTAACACCATTTTTTACCAAATTTTTTTTCTATTTTTTGTATTCACCCAAATGTATTGTAAACACGTGTTTTAGATGTAAAATAATGTGAACTTAACGTTAAAAATATAAAAAGTATGATTAGTTTAATAGAAATGACTTAAGACGATATTTAGCGGATTCATCACCTGTATTTCAAAATTTTTTTACGACCTTTTATATTCACCCAAATGTATTGTAAAGACGTGTTTTAGATGTAAAATAATGTGAACTTAACGATAAAAATATAAAAAGTATGATTAGTTCAATACAAATGACTTTAAACGATATTTAGCGGAATTATCACCATTTTTTACCAAATTTTTTTTCTAATTTTTGTATTCACCCAAATGTATTGTAAATACGTGTTTTAGATGTAAAATAATGTGAACTTAACGATAAAAATATAAAAAGTATGATTAGTTCAATACAAATGACTTTAAACGATATTTAGCGGATTTATCACCATTTTTTACCAAATTTTTTTTCTATTTTTTGTATTCACCCAAATGTATTGTAAATACGTGTTTTAGATGTAAAATAATGTGAACTTAACGTTAAAAATATAAAAAGTATGATTAGTTTAATAGAAATGACTTAAGACGATATTTAGCGGATTCATCACCTGTATTTCAAAATTTTTTTACGACCTTTTATATTCACCCAAATGTATTGTAAAGACGTGTTTTAGATGTAAAATAATGTGAACTTAACGATAAAAATATAAAAAGTATGATTAGTTCAATACAAATGACTTTAAACGATATTTAGCGGAATTATCACCATTTTTTACCAAATTTTTTTTCTATTTTTTGTATTCACCCAAATGTATTGTAAATACGTGTTTTAGATGTAAAATAATGTGAACTTAACGATAAAAATATAAAAAGTATGATTAGTTCAATACAAATGACTTTAAACGATATTTAGCGGAATTATCACCATTTTTTACCAAATTTTTTCCCAAATTTTTTTTCTATTTTTTGTATTCACCCAAATGTATTGTAAATACGTGTTTAAGATGTAAAATAATGTGAACTTAACGATAAAAATATAAAAAGTATGATTAGTTCAATACAAATGACTTTAAACGATATTTAGCGGATTTATCACCATTTTTTACCAAATTTTTTTTCTATTTTTTGTATTCACCCAAATGTATTGTAAACACGTGTTTTAGATGTAAAATAATGTGAACTTAACGTTAAAAATATAAAAAGTATGATTAGTTTAATAGAAATGACTTAAGACGATATTTAGCGGATTCATCACCTGTATTTCAAAATTTTTTTACGACCTTTTATATTCACCCAAATGTATTGTAAAGACGTGTTTTAGATGTAAAATAATGTGAACTTAACGATAAAAATTTAAAAAGTATGATTAGTTCAATACAAATGACTTTAAACGATATTTAGCGGAATTATCACCATTTTTTACCAAATTTTTTTTCTATTTTTTGTATTCACCCAAATGTATTGTAAACACGTGTTTTAGATGTAAAATAATGTGAACTTAACGTTAAAAATATAAAAAGTATGATTAGTTTAATAGAAATGACTTAAGACGATATTTAGCGGATTCATCACCTGTATTTCAAAATTTTTTTACGACCTTTTATATTCACCCAAATGTATTGTAAAGACGTGTTTTAGATGTAAAATAATGTGAACTTAACGATAAAAATTTAAAAAGTATGATTAGTTCAATACAAATGACTTTAAACGATATTTAGCGGAATTATCACCATTTTTTAACCAATTTTTTCCCAAATTTTTTTTCTATTTTTTGTATTCACCCAAATGTATTGTAAATACGTGTTTTAGATGTAAAATAATGTGAACTTAACGATAAAAATATAAAAAGTATGATTAGTTCAATACAAATGACTTTAAACGATATTTAGCGGAATTATCACCATTTTTTACCAAATTTTTTCCCAAATTTTTTTTCTATTTTTTGTATTCACCCAAATGTATTGTAAATACGTGTTTTAGATGTAAAATAATGTGAACTTAACGATAAAAATATAAAATGTATGATTAGTTCAATACAAATGACTTTAAACGATATTTAGCGGAATTATCACCATTTTTTACCAAATTTTTTCCCAAATTTTTTTTTTATTTTTTGTATTCATCCAAATGTATTGTAAATACGTGTTTTAGATGTAAAATAATGTGAACTTAACGATAAAAATATAAAAAGTATGATTAGTTCAATACAAATGACTTTAAACGATATTTAGCGGAATTATCACCATTTTTTACCAAATTTTTTTTCTATTTTTTGTATTCACCCAAATGTATTGTAAACACGTGTTTTAGATGTAAAATAATGTGAACTTAACGTTAAAAATATAAAAAGTATGATTAGTTTAATAGAAATGACTTAAGACGATATTTAGCGGATTCATCACCTGTATTTCAAAATTTTTTTACGACCTTTTATATTCACCCAAATGTATTGTAAAGACGTGTTTTAGATGTAAAATAATGTGAACTTAACGATAAAAATTTAAAAAGTATGATTAGTTCAATACAAATGACTTTAAACGATATTTAGCGGAATTATCACCATTTTTTACCCAATTTTTTTCCAATTTTTTTTTCTATTTTTTGTATTCACCCCAATGTATTGTAAATACGTGTTTTAGATGTAAAATAATGTGAACTTAACGATAAAAATATAAAAAGTATGATTAGTTCAATACAAATGACTTTAAACGATATTTAGCGGAATTATCACCATTTTTTACCAAATTTTTTCCCAAATTTTTTTTCTATTTTTTGTATTCACCCAAATGTATTGTAAATACGTGTTTTAGATGTAAAATAATGTGAACTTAACGATAAAAATATAAAAAGTATGATTAGTTCAATACAAATGACTTTAAACGATATTTAGCGGATTTATCACCATTTTTTACCAAATTTTTTTTCTATTTTTTGTATTCACCCAAATGTATTGTAAACACGTGTTTTAGATGTAAAATAATGTGAACTTAACGTTAAAAATATAAAAAGTATGATTAGTTTAATAGAAATGACTTAAGACGATATTTAGCGGATTCATCACCTGTATTTCAAAATTTTTTTACGACCTTTTATATTCACCCAAATGTATTGTAAAGACGTGTTTTAGATGTAAAATAATGTGAACTTAACGATAAAAATTTAAAAAGTATGATTAGTTCAATACAAATGACTTTAAACGATATTTAGCGGAATTATCACCATTTTTTACCAAATTTTTTCCCAAATTTTTTTTCTATTTTTTGTATTCACCCAAATGTATTGTAAATACGTGTTTTAGATGTAAAATAATGTGAACTTAACGATAAAAATATAAAAAGTATGATTAGTTTAATAGAAATGACTTAAGACGATATTTAGCGGATTCATCACCTGTATTTCAAAATTTTTTTACGACCTTTTATATTCACCCAAATGTATTGTAAAGACGTGTTTTAGATGTAAAATAATGTGAACTTAACGATAAAAATATAAAAAGTATGATTAGTTCAATACAAATGACTTTAAACGATATTTAGCGGAATTATCACCATTTTTTACCAAATTTTTTTTCTATTTTTTGTATTCACCCAAATGTATTGTAAACACGTGTTTTAGATGTAAAATAATGTGAACTTAACGTTAAAAATATAAAAAGTATGATTAGTTTAATAGAAATGACTTAAGACGATATTTAGCGGATTCATCACCTGTATTTCAAAATTTTTTTACGACCTATTATATTCACCCAAATGTATTGTAAAGACGTGTTTTAGATGTAAAATAATGTGAACTTAACGATAAAAATATAAAAAGTATGATTAGTTCAATACAAATGACTTTAAACGATATTTAGCGGAATTATCACCATTTTTTACCAAATTTTTTTTCTATTTTTTGTATTCACCCAAATGTATTGTAAACACGTGTTTTAGATGTAAAATAATGTGAACTTAACGTTAAAAATATAAAAAGTATGATTAGTTTAATAGAAATGACTTAAGACGATATTTAGCGGATTCATCACCTGTATTTCAAAATTTTTTTACGACCTTTTATATTCACCCAAATGTATTGTAAAGATGTGTTTTAGATGTAAAATTATGTGAACTTAACGATAAAAATATAAAAAGTATGATTAGTTCAATATAAATGACTTTAAACGATATTTAGCGGAATTATCACCATTTTTTACCCAATTTTTTCCCAAATTTTTTTTCTATTTTTTGTATTCACCCAAATGTATTGTAAATACGTGTTTTAGATGTAAAATAATGTGAACTTAACGTTAAAAATATAAAAAGTATGATTAGTTTAATAGAAATGACTTAAGACGATATTTAGCGGATTCATCACCTGTATTTCAAAATTTTTTTACGACCTTTTATATTCACCCAAATGTATTGTAAAGACGTGTTTTAGATGTAAAATAATGTGAACTTAACGATAAAAATTTAAAAAGTATGATTAGTTCAATACAAATGACTTTAAACGATATTTAGCGGAATTATCACCATTTTTTACCCAATTTTTTCCCAAATTTTTTTTCTATTTTTTGTATTCACCCAAATGTATTGTAAATACGTGTTTTAGATGTAAAATAATGTGAACTTAACGATAAAAATATAAAAAGTATGATTAGTTCAATACAAATGACTTTAAACGATATTTAGCGGAATTATCACCATTTTTTACCAAATTTTTTCCCAAATTTTTTTTCTATTTTTTGTATTCACCCAAATGTATTGTAAATACGTGTTTTAGATGTAAAATAATGTGAACTTAACGATAAAAATATAAAAAGTATGATTAGTTCAATACAAATGACTTTAAACGATATTTAGCGGAATTATCACCATTTTTTACCAAATTTTTTTTCTATTTTTTGTATTCACCCAAATGTATTGTAAACACGTGTTTTAGATGTAAAATAATGTGAACTTAACGTTAAAAATATAAAAAGTATGATTAGTTTAATAGAAATGACTTAAGACGATATTTAGCGGATTCATCACCTGTATTTCAAAATTTTTTTACGACCTTTTATATTCACCCAAATGTATTGTAAAGACGTGTTTTAGATGTAAAATTATGTGAACTTAACGATAAAAATACAAAAAGTATGATTAGTTCAATACAAATGACTTTAAACGATATTTAGCGGAATTATCACCATTTTTTACCCAATTTTTTCCCAAATTTTTTTTCAATTTTTTGTATTCACCCAAATGTATTGTAAATACGTGTTTTAGATGTAAAATAATGTGAACTTAACGTTAAAAATATAAAAAGTATGATTAGTTTAATAGAAATGACTTAAGACGATATTTAGCGGATTCATCACCTGTATTTCAAAATTTTTTTACGACCTTTTATATTCACCCAAATGTATTGTAAAGACGTGTTTTAGATGTAAAATAATGTGAACTTAACGATAAAAATTTAAAAAGTATGATTAGTTCAATACAAATGACTTTAAACGATATTTAGCGGAATTATCACCATTTTTTACCCAATTTTTTCCCAAATTTTTTTTCTATTTTTTGTATTCACCCCAATGTATTGTAAATACGTGTTTTAGATGTAAAATAATATGAACTTAACGATAAAAATATAAAAAGTATGATTAGTTCAATACAAATGACTTTAAACGATATTTAGCGGAATTATCACCATTTTTTACCAAATTTTTTCCAAAATTTTTTTTCTATTTTTTGTATTCACCCAAATGTATTGTAAATACGTGTTTTAGATGTAAAATAATGTGAACTTAACGATAAAAATATAAAAAGTATGATTAGTTCAATACAAATGACTTTAAACGATATTTAACGGATTTATCACCATTTTTTACCAAATTTTTTTTCTATTTTTTGTATTCACCCAAATGTATTGTAAACACGTGTTTTAGATGTAAAATAATGTGAACTTAACGTTAAAAATATAAAAAGTATGATTAGTTTAATAGAAATGACTTAAGACGATATTTAGCGGATTCATCACCTGTATTTCAAAATTTTTTTACGACCTTTTATATTCACCCAAATGTATTGTAAAGACGTGTTTTAGATGTAAAATAATGTGAACTTAACGATAAAAATATAAAAAGTATGATTAGTTCAATACAAATGACTTTAAACGATATTAAGCGGAATTATCACCATTTTTTACCAAATTTTTTTTCTATTTTTTGTATTCACCCAAATGTATTGTAAACACGTGTTTTAGATGTAAAATAATGTGAACTTAACGTTAAAAATATAAAAAGTATGATTAGTTTAATAGAAATGACTTAAGACGATATTTAGCGGATTCATCACCTGTATTTCAAAATTTTTTTACGACCTTTTATATTCACCCAAATGTATTGTAAAGACGTGTTTTAGATGTAAAATTATGTGAACTTAACGATAAAAATATAAAAAGTATGATTAGTTCAATACAAATGACTTTAAACGATATTTAGCGGAATTATCACCATTTTTTACCCAATTTTTTCCCAAATTTTTTTTCTATTTTTTGTATTCACCCAAATGTATTGTAAATACGTGTTTTAGATGTAAAATAATGTGAACTTAACGTTAAAAATATAAAAAGTATGATTAGTTTAATAGAAATGACTTAAGACGATATTTAGCGGATTCATCACCTGTATTTCAAAATTTTTTTACGACCTTTTATATTCACCCAAATGTATTGTAAAGACGTGTTTTAGATGTAAAATAATGTGAACTTAACGATAAAAATATAAAAAGTATGATTAGTTCAATACAAATGACTTTAAACGATATTTAGCGGAATTATCACCATTTTTT
Source organism: Diuraphis noxia (assembly GCF_037042655.1). Lineage (NCBI taxonomy): Eukaryota > Metazoa > Arthropoda > Insecta > Hemiptera > Aphididae > Diuraphis > Diuraphis noxia. The sequence goes on from NW_028301718.1 coordinate 1,095,343, forward strand.
ACCAAATTTTTTCCCAAATTTTTTTTCATTTTTTTGTATTCACCCAAATGTATTGTAAATACGTGTTTTAGATGTAAAATAATGTGAACTTAACGATAAAAATATAAAAAGTATGATAAGTTCAATACAAATGACTTTAAACGATATTTAGCGGAATTATCACCATTTTTTACCAAATTTTTTTTCTATTTTTTGTATTCACCCAAATGTATTGTAAACACGTGTTTTAGATGTAAAATAATGTGAACTTAACGTTAAAAATATAAAAAGTATGATTAGTTTAATAGAAATGACTTAAGACGATATTTAGCGGATTCATCACCTGTATTTCAAAATTTTTTTACGACCTATTATATTCACCCAAATGTATTGTAAAGACGTGTTTTAGATGTAAAATAATGTGAACTTAACGATAAAAATATAAAAAGTATGATTAGTTCAATACAAATGACTTTAAACGATATTTAGCGGAATTATCACCATTTTTTACCCAATTTTTTCCCAAATTTTTTTTCTATTTTTTGTATTCACCCAAATGTATTGTAAATACGTGTTTTAGATGTAAAATAATGTGAACTTAACGATAAAAATATAAAAAGTATGATTAGTTCAATACAAATGACTTTAAACGATATTTAGCGGAATTATCACCATTTTTTACCAAATTTTTTCCCAAATTTTTTTTCTATTTTTTGTATTCACCCAAATGTATTGTAAATACGTGTTTTAGATGTAAAATAATGTGAACTTAACGATAAAAATATAAAAAGTATGATTAGTTCAATACAAATGACTTTAAACGATATTTAGCGGAATTATCACCATTTTTTACCAAATTTTTTTTCTATTTTTTGTATTCACCCAAATGTATTGTAAACACGTGTTTTAGATGTAAAATAATGTGAACTTAACGTTAAAAATATAAAAAGTATGATTAGTTTAATAGAAATGACTTAAGACGATATTTAGCGGATTCATCACCTGTATTTCAAAATTTTTTTACGACCTTTTATATTCACCCAAATGTATTGTAAAGACGTGTTTTAGATGTAAAATTATGTGAACTTAACGATAAAAATACAAAAAGTATGATTAGTTCAATACAAATGACTTTAAACGATATTTAGCGGAATTATCACCATTTTTTACCCAATTTTTTCCCAAATTTTTTTTCAATTTTTTGTATTCACCCAAATGTATTGTAAATACGTGTTTTAGATGTAAAATAATGTGAACTTAACGTTAAAAATATAAAAAGTATGATTAGTTTAATAGAAATGACTTAAGACGATATTTAGCGGATTCATCACCTGTATTTCAAAATTTTTTTACGACCTTTTATATTCACCCAAATGTATTGTAAAGACGTGTTTTAGATGTAAAATAATGTGAACTTAACGATAAAAATTTAAAAAGTATGATTAGTTCAATACAAATGACTTTAAACGATATTTAGCGGAATTATCACCATTTTTTACCCAATTTTTTCCCAAATTTTTTTTCTATTTTTTGTATTCACCCCAATGTATTGTAAATACGTGTTTTAGATGTAAAATAATATGAACTTAACGATAAAAATATAAAAAGTATGATTAGTTCAATACAAATGACTTTAAACGATATTTAGCGGAATTATCACCATTTTTTACCAAATTTTTTCCAAAATTTTTTTTCTATTTTTTGTATTCACCCAAATGTATTGTAAATACGTGTTTTAGATGTAAAATAATGTGAACTTAACGATAAAAATATAAAAAGTATGATTAGTTCAATACAAATGACTTTAAACGATATTTAACGGATTTATCACCATTTTTTACCAAATTTTTTTTCTATTTTTTGTATTCACCCAAATGTATTGTAAACACGTGTTTTAGATGTAAAATAATGTGAACTTAACGTTAAAAATATAAAAAGTATGATTAGTTTAATAGAAATGACTTAAGACGATATTTAGCGGATTCATCACCTGTATTTCAAAATTTTTTTACGACCTTTTATATTCACCCAAATGTATTGTAAAGACGTGTTTTAGATGTAAAATAATGTGAACTTAACGATAAAAATATAAAAAGTATGATTAGTTCAATACAAATGACTTTAAACGATATTAAGCGGAATTATCACCATTTTTTACCAAATTTTTTTTCTATTTTTTGTATTCACCCAAATGTATTGTAAACACGTGTTTTAGATGTAAAATAATGTGAACTTAACGTTAAAAATATAAAAAGTATGATTAGTTTAATAGAAATGACTTAAGACGATATTTAGCGGATTCATCACCTGTATTTCAAAATTTTTTTACGACCTTTTATATTCACCCAAATGTATTGTAAAGACGTGTTTTAGATGTAAAATTATGTGAACTTAACGATAAAAATATAAAAAGTATGATTAGTTCAATACAAATGACTTTAAACGATATTTAGCGGAATTATCACCATTTTTTACCCAATTTTTTCCCAAATTTTTTTTCTATTTTTTGTATTCACCCAAATGTATTGTAAATACGTGTTTTAGATGTAAAATAATGTGAACTTAACGTTAAAAATATAAAAAGTATGATTAGTTTAATAGAAATGACTTAAGACGATATTTAGCGGATTCATCACCTGTATTTCAAAATTTTTTTACGACCTTTTATATTCACCCAAATGTATTGTAAAGACGTGTTTTAGATGTAAAATAATGTGAACTTAACGATAAAAATATAAAAAGTATGATTAGTTCAATACAAATGACTTTAAACGATATTTAGCGGAATTATCACCATTTTTTACCAAATTTTTTCCCAAATTTTTTTTCATTTTTTTGTATTCACCCAAATGTATTGTAAATACGTGTTTTAGATGTAAAATAATGTGAACTTAACGATAAAAATATAAAAAGTATGATAAGTTCAATACAAATGACTTTAAACGATATTTAGCGGAATTATCACCATTTTTTACCAAATTTTTTTTCTATTTTTTGTATTCACCCAAATGTATTGTAAACACGTGTTTTAGATGTAAAATAATGTGAACTTAACGTTAAAAATATAAAAAGTATGATTAGTTTAATAGAAATGACTTAAGACGATATTTAGCGGATTCATCACCTGTATTTCAAAATTTTTTTACGACCTATTATATTCACCCAAATGTATTGTAAAGACGTGTTTTAGATGTAAAATAATGTGAACTTAACGATAAAAATATAAAAAGTATGATTAGTTCAATACAAATGACTTTAAACGATATTTAGCGGAATTATCACCATTTTTTACCAAATTTTTTTTCTATTTTTTGTATTCACCCAAATGTATTGTAAACACGTGTTTTAGATGTAAAATAATGTGAACTTAACGTTAAAAATATAAAAAGTATGATTAGTTTAATAGAAATGACTTAAGACGATATTTAGCGGATTCATCACCTGTATTTCAAAATTTTTTTACGACCTTTTATATTCACCCAAATGTATTGTAAAGACGTGTTTTAGATGTAAAATAATGTGAACTTAACGATAAAAATATAAAAAGTATGATTAGTTCAATACAAATGACTTTAAACGATATTAAGCGGAATTATCACCATTTTTTACCCAATTTTTTCCCAAATTTTTTTTCTATTTTTTGTATTCACCCAAATGTATTGTAAATACGTGTTTTAGATGTAAAATAATGTGAACTTAACGTTAAAAATATAAAAAGTATGATTAGTTTAATAGAAATGACTTAAGACGATATTTAGCGGATTCATCACCTGTATTTCAAAATTTTTTTACGACCTTTTATATTCACCCAAATGTATTGTAAAGACGTGTTTTAGATGTAAAATAATGTGAACTTAACGATAAAAATTTAAAACGTATGATTAGTTCAATACAAATGACTTTAAACGATATTTAGCGGAATTATCACCATTTTTTACCCAATTTTTTCCCAAATTTTTTTTCTATTTTTTGTATTCACCCCAATGTATTGTAAATACGTGTTTTAGATGTAAAATAATATGAACTTAACGATAAAAATATAAAAAGTATGATTAGTTCAATACAAATGACTTTAAACGATATTTAGCGGAATTATCACCATTTTTTACCAAATTTTTTCCAAAATTTTTTTTCTATTTTTTGTATTCACCCAAATGTATTGTAAATACGTGTTTTAGATGTAAAATAATGTGAACTTAACGATAAAAATATAAAAAGTATGATTAGTTCAATACAAATGACTTTAAACGATATTTAACGGATTTATCACCATTTTTTACCAAATTTTTTTTCTATTTTTTGTATTCACCCAAATGTATTGTAAACACGTGTTTTAGATGTAAAATAAGTTGAACTTAACGTTAAAAATATAAAAAGTATGATTAGTTTAATAGAAATGACTTAAGACGATATTTAGCGGATTCATCACCTGTATTTCAAAATTTTTTTACGACCTTTTATATTCACCCAAATGTATTGTAAAGACGTGTTTTAGATGTAAAATAATGTGAACTTAACGATAAAAATATAAAAAGTATGATTAGTTCAATACAAATGACTTTAAACGATATTAAGCGGAATTATCACCATTTTTTACCAAATTTTTTTTCTATTTTTTGTATTCACCCAAATGTATTGTAAACACGTGTTTTAGATGTAAAATAATGTGAACTTAACGTTAAAAATATAAAAAGTATGATTAGTTTAATAGAAATGACTTAAGACGATATTTAGCGGATTCATCACCTGTATTTCAAAATTTTTTTACGACCTTTTATATTCACCCAAATGTATTGTAAAGTCGTGTTTTAGATGTAAAATAATGTGAACTTAACGATAAAAATTTAAAAAGTATGATTAGTTCAATACAAATGACTTTAAACGATATTTAGCGGAATTATCACCATTTTTTACCAAATTTTTTTTCTATTTTTTGTATTCACCCAAATGTATTGTAAATACGTGTTTTAGGTGTAAAATAATGTGAACATAACGATAAAAATATAAAAAGTATGATTAGTTTAATAGAAATGACTTAAGACGATATTTAGCGGAATTATCACCATTTTTTACCCAATTTTTTCCCAAATTTTTTTTCTATTTTTTGTATTCACCCAAATGTATTGTAAATACGTGTTTTAGATGTAAAATAATGTGAACTTAACGATAAAAATATAAAAAGTATGATTAGTTCAATACAAATGACTTTAAACGATATTTAGCGGAATTATCACCATTTTTTACCAAATTTTTTCCCTAATTTTTTTTCATTTTTTTGTATTCACCCAAATGTATTGTAAATACGTGTTTTAGATGTAAAATAATGTGAACTTAACGATTAAAATATAAAAAGTATGATAAGTTCAATACAAATGACTTTAAACGATATTTAGCGGAATTATCACCATTTTTTACCAAATTTTTTTTCTATTTTTTGTATTCACCCAAATGTATTGTAAACACGTGTTTTAGATGTAAAATAATGTGAACTTAACGTTAAAAATATAAAAAGTATGATTAGTTTAATAGAAATGACTTAAGACGATATTTAGCGGATTCATCACCTGTATTTCAAAATTTTTTTACGACCTATTATATTCACCCAAATGTATTGTAAAGACGTGTTTTAGATGTAAAATTATGTGAACTTAACGATAAAAATACAAAAAGTATGATTAGTTCAATACAAATGACTTTAAACGATATTTAGCGGAATTATCACCATTTTTTACCCAATTTTTTCCCAAATTTTTTTTCTATTTTTTGTATTCACCCAAATGTATTGTAAATACGTGTTTTAGATGTAAAATAATGTGAACTTAACGTTAAAAATATAAAAAGTATGATTAGTTTAATAGAAATGACTTAAGACGATATTTAGCGGATTCATCACCTGTATTTCAAAATTTTTTTACGACCTTTTATATTCACCCAAATGTATTGTAAAGACGTGTTTTAGATGTAAAATAATGTGAACTTAACGATAAAAATTTAAAACGTATGATTAGTTCAATACAAATGACTTTAAACGATATTTAGCGGAATTATCACCATTTTTTACCCAATTTTTTCCCAAATTTTTTTTCTATTTTTTGTATTCACCCCAATGTATTGTAAATACGTGTTTTAGATGTAAAATAATATGAACTTAACGATAAAAATATAAAAAGTATGATTAGTTCAATACAAATGACTTTAAACGATATTTAGCGGAATTATCACCATTTTTTACCAAATTTTTTCCAAAATTTTTTTTCTATTTTTTGTATTCACCCAAATGTATTGTAAATACGTGTTTTAGATGTAAAATAATGTGAACTTAACGATAAAAATATAAAAAGTATGATTAGTTCAATACAAATGACTTTAAACGATATTTAACGGATTTATCACCATTTTTTACCAAATTTTTTTTCTATTTTTTGTATTCACCCAAATGTATTGTAAACACGTGTTTTAGATGTAAAATAATGTGAACTTAACGTTAAAAATATAAAAAGTATGATTAGTTTAATAGAAATGACTTAAGACGATATTTAGCGGATTCATCACCTGTATTTCAAAATTTTTTTACGACCTTTTATATTCACCCAAATGTATTGTAAAGACGTGTTTTAGATGTAAAATAATGTGAACTTAACGATAAAAATATAAAAAGTATGATTAGTTCAATACAAATGACTTTAAACGATATTAAGCGGAATTATCACCATTTTTAACCCAATTTTTTCCCAAATTTTTTTTCTATTTTTTGTATTCACCCAAATGTATTGTAAATACGTGTTTTAGATGTAAAATAATGTGAACTTAACGATAAAAATATAAAAAGTATGATTAGTTCAATACAAATGACTTTAAACGATATTTAGCGGAATTATCACCATTTTTTACCAAATTTTTTCCCAAATTTTTTTTCTATTTTTCGTATTCACCCAAATGTATTGTAAATACGTGTTTTAGATGTAAAATAATGTGAACTTAACGATAAAAATATAAAAAGTATGATTAGTTCAATACAAATGACTTTAAACGATATTTAGCGGAATTATCACCATTTTTTACCAAATTTTTTCCCAAATTTTTTTTCATTTTTTTGTATTCACCCAAATGTATTGTAAATACGTGTTTTAGATGTAAAATAATGTGAACTTAACGATAAAAATATAAAAAGTATGATTAGTTCAATACAAATGACTTTAAACGATATTTAGCGGAATTATCACCATTTTTTACCAAATTTTTTTTCTATTTTTTGTATTCACCCAAATGTATTGTAAACACGTGTTTTAGATGTAAAATAATGTGAACTTAACGTTAAAAATATAAAAAGTATGATTAGTTTAATAGAAATGACTTAAGACGATATTTAGCGGATTCATCACCTGTATTTCAAAATTTTTTTACGACCTTTTATATTCACCCAAATGTATTGTAAAGACGTGTTTTAGATGTAAAATAATGTGAACTTAACGATTAAAATATAAAAAGTATGATTAGTTCAATACAAATGACTTTAAACGATATTTAGCGGAATTATCACCATTTTTTACCAAATTTTTTTTCTATTTTTTGTATTCACCCAAACGTATTGTAAACACGTGTTTTAGATGTAAAATAATGTGAACTTAACGTTAAAAATATAAAAAGTATGATTAGTTTAATAGAAATGACTTAAGACGATATTTAGCGGATTCATCACCTGTATTTCAAAATTTTTTTACGACCTTTTATATTCACCCAAATGTATTGTAAAGACGTGTTTTAGATGTAAAATAATGTGAACTTAACGATAAAAATATAAAAAGTATGATTAGTTCAATACAAATGACTTTAAACGATATTAAGCGGAATTATCACCATTTTTTACCAAATTTTTTTTCTATTTTTTGTATTCACCCAAATGTATTGTAAACACGTGTTTTAGATGTAAAATAATGTGAACTTAACGTTAAAAATATAAAAAGTATGATTAGTTTAATAGAAATGACTTAAGACGATATTTAGCGGATTCATCACCTGTATTTCAAAATTTTTTTACGACCTTTTATATTCACCCAAATGTATTGTAAAGACGTGTTTTAGATGTAAAATTATGTAAACTTAACGATAAAAATTTAAAAAGTATGATTAGTTCAATACAAATGACTTTAAACGATATTTAGCGGAATTATCACCATTTTTTACCCAATTTTTTCCCAATTTTTTTTTCTATTTTTTGTATTCACCCAAATGTATTGTAAATACGTGTTTTAGATGTAAAATAATGTGAACTTAACGTTAAAAATATAAAAAGTATGATTAGTTTAATAGAAATGACTTAAGACGATATTTAGCGGATTCATCACCTGTATTTCAAAATTTTTTTACGACCTTTTATATTCACCCAAATGTATTGTAAAGACGTGTTTTAGATGTAAAATATTGTGAACTTAACGATAAAAATTTAAAAAGTATGATTAGTTCAATACAAATGACTTTAAACGATATTTAGCGGAATTATCACCATTTTTTACCCAATTTTTTCCCAAATTTTTTTTCTATTTTTTGTATTCACCCCAATGTATTGTAAATACGTGTTTTAGATGTAAAATAATGTGAACTTAACGATAAAAATATAAAAAGTATGATTAGTTCAATACAAATGACTTTAAACGATATTTAGCGGAATTATCACCATTTTTTACCAAATTTTTTCCCAAATTTTTTTTCTATTTTTTGTATTCACCCAAATGTATTGTAAATACGTGTTTTAGATGTAAAATAATGTAAACTTAACGATAAAAATATAAAAAGTATGATTAGTTCAATACAAATGACTTTAAACGATATTTTGCGGAATTATCACCATTTTTTACCAAATTTTTTCCCAAATTTTTTTTCTATTTTTTGTATTCACCCAAATGTATTGTAAACACGTGTTTTAGATGTAAAATAATGTGAACTTAACGTTAAAAATATAAAAAGTATGATTAGTTTAATAGAAATGACTTAAGACGATATTTAGCGGATTCATCACCTGTATTTCAAAATTTTTTTACGACCTTTTATATTCACCCAAATGTATTGTAAAGACGTGTTTTAAATGTAAAATAATGTGAACTTAACGATAAAAATTTAAAAAGTATGATTAGTTCAATACAAATGACTTTAAACGATATTTAGCGGAATTATCACCATTTTTTACCCAATTTTTTCCCAAATTTTTTTTCTATTTTTTGTATTCACCCAAATGTATTGTAAATACGTGTTTTAGATGTAAAATAATGTGAACTTAACGATAAAAATATAAAAAGTATGATTAGTTCAATACAAATGACTTTAAACGATATTTAGCGGAATTATCACCATTTTTTACCAAATTTTTTCCCAAATTTTTTCCCAAATTTTTTTTCTATTTTTTGTATTCACCCAAATGTATTGTAAATACGTGTTTTAGATGTAAATAATGTGAACTTAACGATAAAAATATAAAAAGTATGATTAGTTCAATACAAATGACTTTAAACGATATTTAGCGGAATTATCACCATTTTTTACCAAATTTTTTCCCAAATTTTTTTTCATTTTTTTGTATTCACCCAAATGTATTGTAAAGACGTGTTTTAGATGTAAAATAATGTGAACTTAACGATAAAAATATAAAAAGTATGATTAGTTCAATACAAATGACTTTAAACGATATTTAGCGGAATTATCACCATTTTTTACCAAATTTTTTTTCTATTTTTTGTATTCACCCAAACGTATTGTAAACACGTGTTTTAGATGTAAAATAATGTGAACTTAACGTTAAAAATATAAAAAGTATGATTAGTTTAATAGAAATGACTTAAGACGATATTTAGCGGATTCATCACCTGTATTTCAAAATTTTTTTACGACCTTTTATATTCACCCAAATGTATTGTAAAGACGTGTTTTAGATGTAAAATAATGTGAACTTAACGATAAAAATATAAAAAGTATGATTAGTTCAATACAAATGACTTTAAACGATATTTAGCGGAATTATCACCATTTTTTACCAAATTTTTTTTCTATTTTTTGTATTCACCCAAACGTATTGTAAACACGTGTTTTAGATGTAAAATAATGTGAACTTAACGTTAAAAATATAAAAAGTATGATTAGTTTAATAGAAATGACTTAAGACGATATTTAGCGGATTCATCACCTGTATTTCAAAATTTTTTTACGACCTTTTATATTCACCCAAATGTATTGTAAAGACGTGTTTTAGATGTAAAATAATGTGAACTTAACGATAAAAATATAAAAAGTATGATTAGTTCAATACAAATGACTTTAAACGATATTAAGCGGAATTATCACCATTTTTTACCAAATTTTTTTTCTATTTTTTGTATTCACCCAAATGTATTGTAAACACGTGTTTTAGATGTAAAATAATGTGAACTTAACGTTAAAAATATAAAAAGTATGATTAGTTTAATAGAAATGACTTAAGACGATATTTAGCGGATTCATCACCTGTATTTCAAAATTTTTTTACGACCTTTTATATTCACCCAAATGTATTGTAAAGACGTGTTTTAGATGTAAAATATTGTGAACTTAACGATAAAAATTTAAAAAGTATGATTAGTTCAATACAAATGACTTTAAACGATATTTAGCGGAATTATCACCATTTTTTACCCAATTTTTTCCCAAATTTTTTTTCTATTTTTTGTATTCACCCCAATGTATTGTAAATACGTGTTTTAGATGTAAAATAATGTGAACTTAACGATAAAAATATAAAAAGTATGATTAGTTCAATACAAATGACTTTAAACGATATTTAGCGGAATTATCACCATTTTTTACCAAATTTTTTCCCAAATTTTTTTTCTATTTTTTGTATTCACCCAAATGTATTGTAAATACGTGTTTTAGATGTAAAATAATGTGAACTTAACGATAAAAATATAAAAAGTATGATTAGTTCAATACAAATGACTTTAAACGATATTTTGCGGAATTATCACCATTTTTTACCAAATTTTTTCCCAAATTTTATTTCTATTTTTTGTATTCACCCAAATGTATTGTAAACAAGTGTTTTAGATGTAAAATAATGTGAACTTAACGTTAAAAATATAAAAAGTATGATTAGTTTAATAGAAATGACTTAAGACGATATTTAGCGGATTCATCACCTGTATTTCAAAATTTTTTTACGACCTTTTATATTCACCCAAATGTATTGTAAAGACGTGTTTTAGATGTAAAATTATGTGAACTTAACGATAAAAATTTAAAAAGTATGATTAGTTCAATACAAATGACTTTAAACGATATTTAGCGGAATTATCACCATTTTTTACCCAATTTTTTCCCAAATTTTTTTTCTATTTTTTGTATTCACCCAAATGTATTGTAAATACGTGTTTTAGATGTAAAATAATGTGAACTTAACGTTAAAAATATAAAAAGTATGATTAGTTCAATACAAATGACTTTAAACGATATTTAGCGGAATTATCACCATTTTTTACCAAATTTTTTTTCTATTTTTTGTATTCACCCAAACGTATTGTAAACACGTGTTTTAGATGTAAAATAATGTGAACTTAACGTTAAAAATATAAAAAGTATGATTAGTTCAATACAAATGACTTTAAACGATATTAAGCGGAATTATCACCATTTTTTACCAAATTTTTTTTCTATTTTTTGTATTCACCCAAATGTATTGTAAACACGTGTTTTAGATGTAAAATAATGTGAACTTAACGTTAAAAATATAAAAAGTATGATTAGTTTAATAGAAATGACTTAAGACGATATTTAGCGGATTCATCACCTGTATTTCAAAATTTTTTTACGACCTTTTATATTCACCCAAATGTATTGTAAAGACGTGTTTTAGATGTAAAATTATGTGAACTTAACGATAAAAATTTAAAAAGTATGATTAGTTCAATACAAATGACTTTAAACGATATTTAGCGGAATTATCACCATTTTTTACCCAATTTTTTCCCAAATTTTTTTTCTATTTTTTGTATTCACCCAAATGTATTGTAAATACGTGTTTTAGATGTAAAATAATGTGAACTTAACGTTAAAAATATAAAAAGTATGATTAGTTTAATAGAAATGACTTAAGACGATATTTAGCGGATTCATCACCTGTATTTCAAAATTTTATTACGACCTTTTATATTCACCCAAATGTATTGTAAAGACGTGTTTTAGATGTAAAATATTGTGAACTTAACGATAAAAATTTAAAAAGTATGATTAGTTCAATACAAATGACTTTAAACGATATTTAGCGGAATTATCACCATTTTTTACCCAATTTTTTCCCAAATTTTTTTTCTATTTTTTGTATTCACCCCAATGTATTGTAAATACGTGTTTTAGATGTAAAATAATGTGAACTTAACGATAAAAATATAAAAAGTATGATTAGTTCAATACAAATGACTTTAAACGATATTTAGCGGAATTATCACCATTTTTTACCAAATTTTTTCCCAAATTTTTTTTCTATTTTTTGTATTCACCCAAATGTATTGTAAATACGTGTTTTAGATGTAAAATAATGTGAACTTAACGATAAAAATATAAAAAGTATGATTAGTTCAATACAAATGACTTTAAACGATATTTTGCGGAATTATCACCATTTTTTACCAAATTTTTTCCCAAATTTTATTTCTATTTTTTGTATTCACCCAAATGTATTGTAAACAAGTGTTTTAGATGTAAAATAATGTGAACTTAACGTTAAAAATATAAAAAGTATGATTAGTTTAATAGAAATGACTTAAGACGATATTTAGCGGATTCATCACCTGTATTTCAAAATTTTTTTACGACCTTTTATATTCACCCAAATGTATTGTAAAGACGTGTTTTAGATGTAAAATTATGTGAACTTAACGATAAAAATTTAAAAAGTATGATTAGTTCAATACAAATGACTTTAAACGATATTTAGCGGAATTATCACCATTTTTTACCCAATTTTTTCCCAAATTTTTTTTCTATTTTTTGTATTCACCCAAATGTATTGTAAATACGTGTTTTAGATGTAAAATAATGTGAACTTAACGTTAAAAATATAAAAAGTATGATTAGTTTAATAGAAATGACTTAAGACGATATTTAGCGGATTCATCACCTGTATTTCAAAATTTTTTTACGACCTTTTATATTCACCCAAATGTATTGTAAAGACGTGTTTTAGATGTAAAATATTGTGAACTTAACGATAAAAATTTAAAAAGTATGATTAGTTCAATACAAATGACTTTAAACGATATTTTGCGGAATTATCACCATTTTTTACCAAATTTTTTCCCAAATTTTTTTTCTATTTTTTGTATTCACCCAAATGTATTGTAAACAAGTGTTTTAGATGTAAAATAATGTGAACTTAACGTTAAAAATATAAAAAGTATGATTAGTTTAATAGAAATGACTTAAGACGATATTTAGCGGATTCATCACCTGTATTTCAAAATTTTTTTACGACCTTTTATATTCACCCAAATGTATTGTAAAGACGTGTTTTAGATGTAAAATTATGTGAACTTAACGATAAAAATTTAAAAAGTATGATTAGTTCAATACAAATGACTTTAAACGATATTTAGCGGAATTATCACCATTTTTTACCCAATTTTTTCCCAAATTTTTTTTCTATTTTTTGTATTCACCCAAATGTATTGTAAATACGTGTTTTAGATGTAAAATAATGTGAACTTAACGATAAAAATATAAAAAGTATGATTAGTTCAATACAAATGACTTTAAACGATATTTTGCGGAATTATCACCATTTTTTACCAAATTTTTTCCCAAATTTTTTTTCTATTTTTTGTATTCACCCAAATGTATTGTAAACAAGTGTTTTAGATGTAAAATAATGTGAACTTAACGTTAAAAATATAAAAAGTATGATTAGTTTAATAGAAATGACTTAAGACGATATTTAGCGGATTCATCACCTGTATTTCAAAATTTTTTTACGACCTTTTATATTCACCCAAATGTATTGTAAAGACGTGTTTTAGATGTAAAATTATGTGAACTTAACGATAAAAATACAAAAAGTATGATTAGTTCAATAAAAATGACTTAAGACGATATTTAGCGGATTCATCACCTGTATTTCAAAAATTTTTTACGACCTTTTATATTCACCCAAATGTATTGTAAAGACGTGTTTTAGATGTAAAATAATGTGAACTTAACGATAAAAATATGAAAAGTATGATTAGATCAATACAAATGACTTTAAACGATATTTAGCGGAATTATCACCATTTTTTACCAAATTTTTTTTCTATTTTTTGTATTCACCCAAATGTATTGAAAACACGTGTTTTAGATGTAAAATAATGTGAACTTAACGGTAAAAATATAAAAAGTATGATTAGTTTAATAGAAATGACTTAAGACGATATTTAGCGGATTCATCACCTGTATTTCAAAAATTTTTTACGACCTTTTATATTCACCCAAATGTATTGTAAAGACGTGTTTTAGATGTAAAATAATGTGAACTTAACGATAAAAATATGAAAAGTATGATTAGATCAATACAAATGACTTTAAACGATATTTAGCGGAATTATCACCATTTTTTACCCAATTTTTTCCCAAATTTTTTTTCTATTTTTTGTATTCACCCAAATGTATTGTAAATACGTGTTTTAGATGTAAAACAATGTGAACTTAACGTTAAAAATATAAAAAGTATGATTAGTTTAATAGAAATGACTTAAGACGATATTTAGCGGATTCATCAACTGTATTTCAAAATTTTTTTACGACCTTTTATATTCACCCAAATGTATTGTAAAGACGTGTTTTAGATGTAAAATAATGTGAACTTAACGATACAAATTTAAAAAGTATGATTAGTTCAATAAAAATGACTTTAAACGATATTTAGCGGAATTATCACCATTTTTTACCCAATTTTTTCCCAAATTTTTTTTCTATTTTTTGTATTCACCCAAATGTATTGTAAATACGTGTTTTAGATGTAAAATAATGTGAACTTAACAATAAAAATATAAAAGTATGATTAGTTCAATACAAATGACTTTAAACGATATTTAGCGGAATTATCACCATTTTTTACCAAATTTTTTCCCAAATTTTTTTTCTATTTTTTGTATTCACCCAAATGTATTGTAAATACGTGTTTTAGATGTAAAATAATGTGAACTTAACGATAAAAATATAAAAAGTATGATTAGTTCAATACAAATGACTTTAAACGATATTTAGCGGAATTATCACCATCTTTTACCAAATTTTTTTTCTATTTTTTGTATTCACCCAAATGTATTGTAAACACGTGTTTTAGATGTAAAATAATGTGAACTTAACGTTAAAAATATAAAAAGTATGATTAGTTTAATAGAAATGACTTAAGACGATATTTAGCGGATTCATCAACTGTATTTCAAAATTTTTTTACGACCTTTTATATTCACCCAAATGTATTGTAAACACGTGTTTTAGATGTAAAATAATGTGAACTTAACGTTAAAAATATAAAAAGTATGATTAGTTTAATAGAAATGACTTAAGACGATATTTAGCGGATTCATCACCTGTATTTCAAAATTTTTTTACGACCTTTTATATTCACCCAAATGTATTGTGAATACGTGTTTTAGATGTAAAATAATGTGAACTTAACGTTAAAAATATAAAAAGTATGATTAGTTTAATAGAAATGACTTAAGACGATATTTAGCGGATTCATCACCTGTATTTCAAAATTTTTTTACGACCTTTTATATTCACCCAAATGTATTGTAAAGACGTGTTTTAGATGTAAAATAATGTGAACATAACGATAAAAATATAAAAAGTATGATTAGTTCAATACAAATGACTTTAAACGATATTTAGCGGAATTATCACCATTTTTTACCAAATTTTTTTTCTATTTTTTGTATTCACCCAAATGTATTGTAAATACGTGTTTTAGATGTAAAATAATGTGAACTTAACGATAAAAATATAAAAAGTATGATTAGTTCAATACAAATGACTTTAAACGATATTTAGCGGAATTATCACCATTTTTTACCAAATTTTTTTTCTATTTTTTGTATTCACCCAAATGTATTGTAAACACGTGTTTTAGATGTTAAATAATGTGAACTTAACGTTAAAAATATAAAAAGTATGATTAGTTTACAAGAAATGACTTAAGACGATATTTAGCGGATTCATCACCTGTATTTCAAAATTTTTTTACGACCTTTTATATTCACCCAAATGTATTGTAAAGACGTGTTTTAGATGTAAAATAATGTGAACTTAACGATAAAAATATAAAAAGTATGATTAGTTCAATACAAATGACTTTAAACGATATTTAGCGGAATTATCACCATTTTTTACCAAATTTTTTCCCAAATTTTTTTTCTATTTTTTGTATTCACCCAAATGTATTGTAAATACGTGTTTTAGATGTAAAATAATGTGAACTTAATGATAAAAATATAAAAAGTATGATTAGTTCAATACAAATGACTTTAAACGATATTTAGCGGAATTATCACCATTTTTTACCCAATTTTTTCCCAAATTTTTTTTCTATTTTTTGTATTCACCCAAATGTATTGTAAATACGTGTTTTAGATGTAAAATAATGTGAACTTAACGTTAAAAATATAAAAAGTATGATTAGTTTAATAGAAATGACTTAAGACGATATTTAGCGGATTCATCACCTGTATTTCAAAATTTTTTTACGACCTTTTATATTCACCCAAATGTATTGTAAAGACATGTTTTAGATGTAAAATAATGTGAACTTAACGATAAAAATATAAAAAGTATGATTAGTTCAATACAAATGACTTTAAACGATATTTAGCGGAATTATCACCATTTTTTACCAAATTTTTTCCCAAATTTTTTTTCTATTTTTTGTATTCACCCAAATGTATTGTAAATACGTGTTTTAGATGTAAAATAATGTGAACTTAACGATAAAAATATAAAAGGTATGATTAGTTCAATACAAATGACTTTAAACGATATTTAGCGGAATTATCACCATTTTTTACCAAATTTTTTCCCAAATTTTTTTTCTATTTTTTGTATTCACCCAAATGTATTGTAAATACGTGTTTTAGATGTAAAATAATGTGAAATTAACGATAAAAATATAAAAAGTATGATTAGTTCAATACAAATGACTTTAAACGATATTTAGCGGAATTATCACCATTTTTTACCAAATTTTTTTTCTATTTTTTGTATTCACCCAAACGTATTGTAAACACGTGTTTTAGATGTAAAATAATGTGAACTTAACGTTAAAAATATAAAAAGTATGATTAGTTTAATAGAAATGACTTAAGACGATATTTAGCGGATTCATCACCTGTATTTCAAAATTTTTTTACGACCTTTTATATTCACCCAAATGTATTGTAAAGACGTGTTTTAGATGTAAAATAATGTGAACTTAACGATAAAAATATAAAAAGTATGATTAGTTCAATACAAATGACTTTAAACGATATTTAGCGGAATTATCACCATTTTTTACCAAATTTTTTTTCTATTTTTTGTATTCACCCAAACGTATTGTAAACACGTGTTTTAGATGTAAAATAATGTGAACTTAACGTTAAAAATATAAAAAGTATGATTAGTTTAATAGAAATGACTTAAGACGATATTTAGCGGATTCATCACCTGTATTTCAAAATTTTTTTACGACCTTTTATATTCACCCAAATGTATTGTAAAGACGTGTTTTAGATGTAAAATAATGTGAACTTAACGATAAAAATATAAAAAGTATGATTAGTTCAATACAAATGACTTTAAACGATATTTAGCGGAATTATCACCATTTTTTACCAAATTTTTTCCCAAATTTTTTTTCTATTTTTTGTATTCACCCAAATGTATTGTAAATACGTGTTTTAGATGTAAAATAATGTGAACTTAACGATAAAAATATAAAAGGTATGATTAGTTCAATACAAATGACTTTAAACGATATTTAGCGGAATTATCACCATTTTTTACCAAATTTTTTCCCAAATTTTTTTTCTATTTTTTGTATTCACCCAAATGTATTGTAAATACGTGTTTTAGATGTAAAATAATGTGAAATTAACGATAAAAATATAAAAAGTATGATTAGTTCAATACAAATGACTTTAAACGATATTTAGCGGAATTATCACCATTTTTTACCAAATTTTTTTTCTATTTTTTGTATTCACCCAAACGTATTGTAAACACGTGTTTTAGATGTAAAATAATGTGAACTTAACGTTAAAAATATAAAAAGTATGATTAGTTTAATAGAAATGACTTAAGACGATATTTAGCGGATTCATCACCTGTATTTCAAAATTTTTTTACGACCTTTTATATTCACCCAAATGTATTGTAAAGACGTGTTTTAGATGTAAAATAATGTGAACTTAACGATAAAAATATAAAAAGTATGATTAGTTCAATACAAATGACTTTAAACGATATTTAGCGGAATTATCACCATTTTTTACCAAATTTTTTCCCAAATTTTTTTTCTATTTTTTGTATTCACCCAAATGTATTGTAAATACGTGTTTTAGATGTAAAATAATGTGAACTTAACGATAAAAATATAAAAGGTATGATTAGTTCAATACAAATGACTTTAAACGATATTTAGCGGAATTATCACCATTTTTTACCAAATTTTTTCCCAAATTTTTTTTCTATTTTTTGTATTCACCCAAATGTATTGTAAATACGTGTTTTAGATGTAAAATAATGTGAAATTAACGATAAAAATATAAAAAGTATGATTAGTTCAATACAAATGACTTTAAACGATATTTAGCGGAATTATCACCATTTTTTACCAAATTTTTTTTCTATTTTTTGTATTCACCCAAACGTATTGTAAACACGTGTTTTAGATGTAAAATAATGTGAACTTAACGTTAAAAATATAAAAAGTATGATTAGTTTAATAGAAATGACTTAAGACGATATTTAGCGGATTCATCACCTGTATTTCAAAATTTTTTTACGACCTTTTATATTCACCCAAATGTATTGTAAAGACGTGTTTTAGATGTAAAATAATGTGAACTTAACGATAAAAATATAAAAAGTATGATTAGTTCAATACAAATGACTTTAAACGATATTTAGCGGAATTATCACCATTTTTTACCAAATTTTTTTTCTATTTTTTGTATTCACCCAAACGTATTGTAAACACGTGTTTTAGATGTAAAATAATGTGAACTTAACGTTAAAAATATAAAAAGTATGATTAGTTTAATAGAAATGACTTAAGACGATATTTAGCGGATTCATCACCTGTATTTCAAAATTTTTTTACGACCTTTTATATTCACCCAAATGTATTGTAAAGACGTGTTTTAGATGTAAAATAATGTGAACTTAACGATAAAAATTTAAAAAGTATGATTAGTTCAATAAAAATGACTTTAAACGATATTTAGCGGAATTATCACCATTTTTTACCCAATTTTTTCCCAAATTTTTTTTCTATTTTTTGTATTCACCCAAATGTATTGTAAATACGTGTTTTAGATGTAAAATAATGTGAACTTAACAATAAAAATATAAAAGTATGATTAGTTCAATACAAATGACTTTAAACGATATTTAGCGGAATTATCACCATTTTTTACCAAATTTTTTCCCAAATTTTTTTTCTATTTTTTGTATTCACCCAAATGTATTGTAAATACGTGTTTTAGATGTAAAATAATGTGAACTTAACGATAAAAATATAAAAAGTATGATTAGTTCAATACAAATGACTTTAAACGATATTTAGCGGAATTATCACCATCTTTTACCAAATTTTTTTTCTATTTTTTGTATTCACCCAAATGTATTGTAAACACGTGTTTTAGATGTAAAATAATGTGAACTTAACGTTAAAAATATAAAAAGTATGATTAGTTTAATAGAAATGACTTAAGACGATATTTAGCGGATTCATCAACTGTATTTCAAAATTTTTTTACGACCTTTTATATTCACCCAAATGTATTGTAAACACGTGTTTTAGATGTAAAATAATGTGAACTTAACGTTAAAAATATAAAAAGTATGATTAGTTTAATAGAAATGACTTAAGACGATATTTAGCGGATTCATCACCTGTATTTCAAAATTTTTTTACGACCTTTTATATTCACCCAAATGTATTGTGAATACGTGTTTTAGATGTAAAATAATGTGAACTTAACGTTAAAAATATAAAAAGTATGATTAGTTTAATAGAAATGACTTAAGACGATATTTAGCGGATTCATCACCTGTATTTCAAAATTTTTTTACGACCTTTTATATTCACCCAAATGTATTGTAAAGACGTGTTTTAGATGTAAAATTATGTGAACTTAACGATAAAAATTTAAAAAGTATGATTAGTTCAATACAAATGACTTTAAACGATATTTAGCGGAATTATCACCATTTTTTACCAAATTTTTTTTCTATTTTTTGTATTCACCCAAATGTATTGTAAATACGTGTTTTAGATGTAAAATAATGTGAACTTAACGATAAAAATATAAAAAGTATGATTAGTTCAATACAAATGACTTTAAACGATATTTAGCGGAATTATCACCATTTTTTACCAAATTTTTTTTCTATTTTTTGTATTCACCCAAATGTATTGTAAACACGTGTTTTAGATGTTAAATAATGTGAACTTAACGTTAAAAATATAAAAAGTATGATTAGTTTACAAGAAATGACTTAAGACGATATTTAGCGGATTCATCACCTGTATTTCAAAATTTTTTTACGACCTTTTATATTCACCCAAATGTATTGTAAAGACGTGTTTTAGATGTAAAATAATGTGAACTTAACGATAAAAATATAAAAAGTATGATTAGTTCAATACAAATGACTTTAAACGATATTTAGCGGAATTATCACCATTTTTTACCCAATTTTTTCCCAAATTTTTTTTCTATTTTTTGTATTCACCCAAATGTATTGTAAATACGTGTTTTAGATGTAAAATAATGTGAACTTAACGTTAAAAATATAAAAAGTATGATTAGTTTAATAGAAATGACTTAAGACGATATTTAGCGGATTCATCATCTGTATTTCAAAATTTTTTTACGACCTTTTATATTCACCCAAATGTATTGTAAAGACATGTTTTAGATGTAAAATAATGTGAACTTAACGATAAAAATATAAAAAGTATGATTAGTTCAATACAAATGACTTTAAACGATATTTAGCGGAATTATCACCATTTTTTACCAAATTTTTTCCCAAATTTTTTTTCTATTTTTTGTATTCACCCAAATGTATTGTAAATACGTGTTTTAGATGTAAAATAATGTGAACTTAACGATAAAAATATAAAAAGTATGATTAGTTCAATACAAATGACTTTAAACGATATTTAGCGGAATTATCACCATTTTTTACCAAATTTTTTTTCTATTTTTTGTATTCACCCAAATGTATTGTAAATACGTGTTTTAGATGTAAAATAATGTGAACTTAACGATAAAAATATAAAAAGTATGATTAGTTCAATACAAATGACTTTAAACGATATTTAGCGGAATTATCACCATTTTTTACCAAATTTTTTCCCAAATTTTTTTTCTATTTTTTGTATTCACCCAAATGTATTGTAAATACGTGTTTTAGATGTAAAATAATGTGAAATTAACGATAAAAATATAAAAAGTATGATTAGTTCAATACAAATGACTTTAAACGATATTTAGCGGAATTATCACCATTTTTTACCAAATTTTTTTTCTATTTTTTGTATTCACCCAAACGTATTGTAAACACGTGTTTTAGATGTAGAATAATGTGAACTTAACGTTAAAAATATAAAAAGTATGATTAGTTTAATAGAAATGACTTAAGACGATATTTAGCGGATTCATCACCTGTATTTCAAAATTTTTTTACGACCTTTTATATTCACCCAAATGTATTGTAAAGACGTGTTTTAGATGTAAAATAATGTGAACTTAACGATAAAAATATAAAAAGTATGATTAGTTCAATACAAATGACTTTAAACGATATTTAGCGGAATTATCACCATTTTTTACCAAATTTTTTTTCTATTTTTTGTATTCACCCAAACGTATTGTAAACACGTGTTTTAGATGTAAAATAATGTGAACTTAACGTTAAAAATATAAAAAGTATGATTAGTTTAATAGAAATGACTTAAGACGATATTTAGCGGATTCATCACCTGTATTTCAAAATTTTTTTACGACCTTTTATATTCACCCAAATGTATTGTAAAGACGTGTTTTAGATGTAAAATAATGTGAACTTAACGATAAAAATATAAAAAGTATGATTAGTTCAATACAAATGACTTTAAACGATATTAAGCGGAATTATCACCATTTTTTACCAAATTTTTTTTCTATTTTTTGTATTCACCCAAATGTATTGTAAACACGTGTTTTAGATGTAAAATAATGTGAACTTAACGTTAAAAATATAAAAAGTATGATTAGTTTAATAGAAATGACTTAAGACGATATTTAGCGGATTCATCACCTGTATTTCAAAATTTTTTTACGACCTTTTATATTCACCCAAATGTATTGTAAAGACGTGTTTTAGATGTAAAATAATGTGAACTTAACGATAAAAATATAAAAAGTATGATTAGTTCAATACAAATGACTTTAAACGATATTTTGCGGAATTATCACCATTTTTTACCAAATTTTTTCCCAAATTTTTTTTCTATTTTTTGTATTCACCCAAATGTATTGTA
Organism: Diuraphis noxia; assembly: GCF_037042655.1. Taxonomy (NCBI): domain Eukaryota; kingdom Metazoa; phylum Arthropoda; class Insecta; order Hemiptera; family Aphididae; genus Diuraphis; species Diuraphis noxia. The sequence continues at coordinate 1,118,108 of NW_028301718.1, forward strand.
AACAAGTGTTTTAGATGTAAAATAATGTGAACTTAACGTTAAAAATATAAAAAGTATGATTAGTTTAATAGAAATGACTTAAGACGATATTTAGCGGATTCATCACCTGTATTTCAAAATTTTTTTACGACCTTTTATATTCACCCAAATGTATTGCAAAGACGTGTTTTAGATGTAAAATTATGTGAACTTAACGATAAAAATTTAAAAAGTATGATTAGTTCAATACAAATGACTTTAAACGATATTTAGCGGAATTATCACCATTTTTTACCCAATTTTTTCCCAAATTTTTTTTCTATTTTTTGTATTCACCCAAATGTATTGTAAATACGTGTTTTAGATGTAAAATAATGTGAACTTAACGTTAAAAATATAAAAAGTATGATTAGTTTAATAGAAATGACTTAAGACGATATTTAGCGGATTCATCACCTGTATTTCAAAATTTTTTTACGACCTTTTATATTCACCCAAATGTATTGTAAAGACGTGTTTTAGATGTAAAATATTGTGAACTTAACGATAAAAATTTAAAAAGTATGATTAGTTCAATACAAATGACTTTAAACGATATTTTGCGGAATTATCACCATTTTTTACCAAATTTTTTCCCAAATTTTTTTTCTATTTTTTGTATTCACCCAAATGTATTGTAAACAAGTGTTTTAGATGTAAAATAATGTGAACTTAACGTTAAAAATATAAAAAGTATGATTAGTTTAATAGAAATGACTTAAGACGATATTTAGCGGATTCATCACCTGTATTTCAAAATTTTTTTACGACCTTTTATATTCACCCAAATGTATTGTAAAGACGTGTTTTAGATGTAAAATTATGTGAACTTAACGATAAAAATTTAAAAAGTATGATTAGTTCAATACAAATGACTTTAAACGATATTTAGCGGAATTATCACCATTTTTTACCCAATTTTTTCCCAAATTTTTTTTCTATTTTTTGTATTCACCCAAATGTATTGTAAATACGTGTTTTAGATGTAAAATAATGTGAACTTAACGATAAAAATATAAAAAGTATGATTAGTTCAATACAAATGACTTTAAACGATATTTTGCGGAATTATCACCATTTTTTACCAAATTTTTTCCCAAATTTTTTTTCTATTTTTTGTATTCACCCAAATGTATTGTAAACAAGTGTTTTAGATGTAAAATAATGTGAACTTAACGATAAAAATATAAAAAGTATGATTAGTTCAATACAAATGACTTTAAACGATATTTAGCGGAATTATCACCATCTTTTACCAAATTTTTTTTCTATTTTTTGTATTCACCCAAATGTATTGTAAACACGTGTTTTAGATGTAAAATAATGTGAACTTAACGTTAAAAATATAAAAAGTATGATTAGTTTAATAGAAATGACTTAAGACGATATTTAGCGGATTCATCAACTGTATTTCAAAATTTTTTTACGACCTTTTATATTCACCCAAATGTATTGTAAACACGTGTTTTAGATGTAAAATAATGTGAACTTAACGTTAAAAATATAAAAAGTATGATTAGTTTAATAGAAATGACTTAAGAGGATATTTAGCGGATTCATCACCTGTATTTCAAAATTTTTTTACGACCTTTTATATTCACCCAAATGTATTGTGAATACGTGTTTTAGATGTAAAATAATGTGAACTTAACGTTAAAAATATAAAAAGTATGATTAGTTTAATAGAAATGACTTAAGACGATATTTAGCGGATTCATCACCTGTATTTCAAAATTTTTTTACGACCTTTTATATTCACCCAAATGTATTGTAAAGACGTGTTTTAGATGTAAAATAATGTGAACATAACGATAAAAATATAAAAAGTATGATTAGTTCAATACAAATGACTTTAAACGATATTTAGCGGAATTATCACCATTTTTTACCAAATTTTTTTTCTATTTTTTGTATTCACCCAAATGTATTGTAAATACGTGTTTTAGATGTAAAATAATGTGAACTTAACGATAAAAATATAAAAAGTATGATTAGTTCAATACAAATGACTTTAAACGATATTTAGCGGAATTATCACCATTTTTTACCAAATTTTTTTTCTATTTTTTGTATTCACCCAAATGTATTGTAAACACGTGTTTTAGATGTTAAATAATGTGAACTTAACGTTAAAAATATAAAAAGTATGATTAGTTTACAAGAAATGACTTAAGACGATATTTAGCGGATTCATCACCTGTATTTCAAAATTTTTTTACGACCTTTTATATTCACCCAAATGTATTGTATAGACGTGTTTTAGATGTAAAATAATGTGAACTTAACGATAAAAATATAAAAAGTATGATTAGTTCAATACAAATGACTTTAAACGATATTTAGCGGAATTATCACCATTTTTTACCCAATTTTTTCCCAAATTTTTTTTCTATTTTTTGTATTCACCCAAATGTATTGTAAATACGTGTTTTAGATGTAAAATAATGTGAACTTAACGTTAAAAATATAAAAAGTATGATTAGTTTAATAGAAATGACTTAAGACGATATTTAGCGGATTCATCACCTGTATTTCAAAATTTTTTTACGACCTTTTATATTCACCCAAATGTATTGTAAAGACGTGTTTTAGATGTAAAATAATGTGAACTTAACGATAAAAATATAAAAAGTATGATTAGTTTAATAGAAATGACTTAAGACGATATTTAGCGGATTCATCACCTGTATTTCAAAATTTTTTTACGACCTTTTATATTCACCCAAATGTATTGTAAAGACGTGTTTTAGATGTAAAATAATGTGAACTTAACGATAAAAATATAAAAAGTATGATTAGTTCAATACAAATGACTTTAAACGATATTTAGCGGAATTATCACCATTTTATACCCAATTTTTTCCCAAATTTTTTTTCTATTTTTTGTATTCACCCAAATGTATTGTAAATACGTGTTTTAGATGTAAAATAATGTGAACTTAACGTTAAAAATATAAAAAGTATGATTAGTTTAATAGAAATGACTTAAGACGATATTTAGCGGATTCATCACCTGTATTTCAAAATTTTTTTACGACCTTTTATATTCACCCAAATGTATTGTAAAGACGTGTTTTAGATGTAAAATAATGTGAACTTAACGATAAAAATATAAAAAGTATGATTAGTTCAATACAAATGACTTTAAACGATATTTAGCGGAATTATCACCATTTTTTACCAAATTTTTTCCCAAATTTTTTTTCTATTTTTTGTATTCACCCAAATGTATTGTAAATACGTGTTTTAGATGTAAAATAATGTGAACTTAACGATAAAAATATAAAAAGTATGATTAGTTCAATACAAATGACTTTAAACGATATTTAGCGGAATTATCACCATTTTTTACCAAATTTTTTCCCAAATTTTTTTTCTATTTTTTGTATTCACCCAAATGTATTGTAAATACGTGTTTTAGATGTAAAATAATGTGAACTTAACGATAAAAATATAAAAAGTATGATTAGTTCAATACAAATGACTTTAAACGATATTTAGCGGAATTATCACCATTTTTTACCAAATTTTTTCCCAAATTTTTTTTCTATTTTTTGTATTCACCCAAATGTATTGTAAATACGTGTTTTAGATGTAAAATAATGTGAACTTAACGATAAAAATATAAAAAGTATTATTAGTTCAATACAAATGACTTTAAACGATATTTTGCGGAATTATCACCATTTTTTACCAAATTTTTTTTCTATTTTTTGTATTCACCCAAACGTATTGTAAACACGTGTTTTAGATGTAAAATAATGTGAACTTAACGTTAAAAATATAAAAAGTATGATTAGTTTAATAGAAATGACTTAAGACGATATTTAGCGGATTCATCACCTGTATTTCAAAATTTTTTTACGACCTTTTATATTCACCCAAATGTATTGTAAAGACGTGTTTTAGATGTAAAATAATGTGAACTTAACGATAAAAATATAAAAAGTATGATTAGTTCAATACAAATGACTTTAAACGATATTTAGCGGAATTATCACCATTTTTTACCAAATTTTTTTTCTATTTTTTGTATTCACCCAAACGTATTGTAAACACGTGTTTTAGATGTAAAATAATGTGAACTTAACGTTAAAAATATAAAAAGTATGATTAGTTTAATAGAAATGACTTAAGACGATATTTAGCGGATTCATCACCTGTATTTCAAAATTTTTTTACGACCTTTTATATTCACCCAAATGTATTGTAAAGACGTGTTTTAGATGTAAAATAATGTGAACTTAACGATAAAAATATAAAAAGTATGATTAGTTCAATACAAATGACTTTAAACGATATTAAGCGGAATTATCACCATTTTTTACCAAATTTTTTTTCTATTTTTTGTATTCACCCAAATGTATTGTAAACACGTGTTTTAGATGTAAAATAATGTGAACTTAACGTTAAAAATATAAAAAGTATGATTAGTTTAATAGAAATGACTTAAGACGATATTTAGCGGATTCATCACCTGTATTTCAAAATTTTTTTACGACCTTTTATATTCACCCAAATGTATTGTAAAGACGTGTTTTAGATGTAAAATAATGTGAACTTAACGATAAAAATATAAAAAGTATGATTAGTTCAATACAAATGACTTTAAACGATATTTTGCGGAATTATCACCATTTTATACCCAATTTTTTCCCAAATTTTTTTTCTATTTTTTGTATTCACCCAAATGTATTGTAAATACGTGTTTTAGATGTAAAATAATGTGAACTTAACGTTAAAAATATAAAAAGTATGATTAGTTTAATAGAAATGACTTAAGACGATATTTAGCGGATTCATCACCTGTATTTCAAAATTTTTTTACGACCTTTTATATTCACCCAAATGTATTGTAAAGACGTGTTTTAGATGTAAAATAATGTGAACTTAACGATAAAAATATAAAAAGTATGATTAGTTCAATACAAATGACTTTAAACGATATTTAGCGGAATTATCACCATTTTTTACCAAATTTTTTCCCAAATTTTTTTTCTATTTTTTGTATTCACCCAAATGTATTGTAAATACGTGTTTTAGATGTAAAATAATGTGAACTTAACGATAAAAATATAAAAAGTATGATTAGTTCAATACAAATGACTTTAAACGATATTTAGCGGAATTATCACCATTTTTTACCAAATTTTTTCCCAAATTTTTTTTCTATTTTTTGTATTCACCCAAATGTATTGTAAATACGTGTTTTAGATGTAAAATAATGTGAACTTAACGATAAAAATATAAAAAGTATGATTAGTTCAATACAAATGACTTTAAACGATATTTAGCGGAATTATCACCATTTTTTACCAAATTTTTTCCCAAATTTTTTTTCTATTTTTTGTATTCACCCAAATGTATTGTAAATACGTGTTTTAGATGTAAAATAATGTGAACTTAACGATAAAAATATAAAAAGTATTATTAGTTCAATACAAATGACTTTAAACGATATTTTGCGGAATTATCACCATTTTTTACCAAATTTTTTTTCTATTTTTTGTATTCACCCAAACGTATTGTAAACACGTGTTTTAGATGTAAAATAATGTGAACTTAACGTTAAAAATATAAAAAGTATGATTAGTTTAATAGAAATGACTTAAGACGATATTTAGCGGATTCATCACCTGTATTTCAAAATTTTTTTACGACCTTTTATATTCACCCAAATGTATTGTAAAGACGTGTTTTAGATGTAAAATAATGTGAACTTAACGATAAAAATATAAAAAGTATGATTAGTTCAATACAAATGACTTTAAACGATATTTAGCGGAATTATCACCATTTTTTACCAAATTTTTTTTCTATTTTTTGTATTCACCCAAACGTATTGTAAACACGTGTTTTAGATGTAAAATAATGTGAACTTAACGTTAAAAATATAAAAAGTATGATTAGTTTAATAGAAATGACTTAAGACGATATTTAGCGGATTCATCACCTGTATTTCAAAATTTTTTTACGACCTTTTATATTCACCCAAATGTATTGTAAAGACGTGTTTTAGATGTAAAATAATGTGAACTTAACGATAAAAATATAAAAAGTATGATTAGTTCAATACAAATGACTTTAAACGATATTAAGCGGAATTATCACCATTTTTTACCAAATTTTTTTTCTATTTTTTGTATTCACCCAAATGTATTGTAAACACGTGTTTTAGATGTAAAATAATGTGAACTTAACGTTAAAAATATAAAAAGTATGATTAGTTTAATAGAAATGACTTAAGACGATATTTAGCGGATTCATCACCTGTATTTCAAAATTTTTTTACGACCTTTTATATTCACCCAAATGTATTGTAAAGACGTGTTTTAGATGTAAAATAATGTGAACTTAACGATAAAAATATAAAAAGTATGATTAGTTCAATACAAATGACTTTAAACGATATTTTGCGGAATTATCACCATTTTTTACCAAATTTTTTCCCAAATTTTTTTTCTATTTTTTGTATTCACCCAAATGTATTGTAAACAAGTGTTTTAGATGTAAAATAATGTGAACTTAACGTTAAAAATATAAAAAGTATGATTAGTTTAATAGAAATGACTTAAGACGATATTTAGCGGATTCATCACCTGTATTTCAAAATTTTTTTACGACCTTTTATATTCACCCAAATGTATTGTAAAGACGTGTTTTAGATGTAAAATTATGTGAACTTAACGATAAAAATTTAAAAAGTATGATTAGTTCAATACAAATGACTTTAAACGATATTTAGCGGAATTATCACCATTTTTTACCCAATTTTTTCCCAAATTTTTTTTCTATTTTTTGTATTCACCCAAATGTATTGTAAATACGTGTTTTAGATGTAAAATAATGTGAACTTAACGTTAAAAATATAAAAAGTATGATTAGTTTAATAGAAATGACTTAAGACGATATTTAGCGGATTCATCACCTGTATTTCAAAATTTTTTTACGACCTTTTATATTCACCCAAATGTATTGTAAAGACGTGTTTTAGATGTAAAATATTGTGAACTTAACGATAAAAATTTAAAAAGTATGATTAGTTCAATACAAATGACTTTAAACGATATTTTGCGGAATTATCACCATTTTTTACCAAATTTTTTCCCAAATTTTTTTTCTATTTTTTGTATTCACCCAAATGTATTGTAAACAAGTGTTTTAGATGTAAAATAATGTGAACTTAACGTTAAAAATATAAAAAGTATGATTAGTTTAATAGAAATGACTTAAGACGATATTTAGCGGATTCATCACCTGTATTTCAAAATTTTTTTACGACCTTTTATATTCACCCAAATGTATTGTAAAGACGTGTTTTAGATGTAAAATTATGTGAACTTAACGATAAAAATTTAAAAAGTATGATTAGTTCAATACAAATGACTTTAAACGATATTTAGCGGAATTATCACCATTTTTTACCCAATTTTTTCCCAAATTTTTTTTCTATTTTTTGTATTCACCCAAATGTATTGTAAATACGTGTTTTAGATGTAAAATAATGTGAACTTAACGTTAAAAATATAAAAAGTATGATTAGTTTAATAGAAATGACTTAAGACGATATTTAGCGGATTCATCACCTGTATTTCAAAATTTTTTTACGACCTTTTATATTCACCCAAATGTATTGTAAAGACGTGTTTTAGATGTAAAATATTGTGAACTTAACGATAAAAATTTAAAAAGTATGATTAGTTCAATACAAATGACTTTAAACGATATTTAGCGGAATTATCACCATTTTTTACCCAATTTTTTCCCAAATTTTTTTTCTATTTTTTGTATTCACCCCAATGTATTGTAAATACGTGTTTTAGATGTAAAATAATGTGAACTTAACGATAAAAATATAAAAAGTATGATTAGTTCAATACAAATGACTTTAAACGATATTTAGCGGAATTATCACCATTTTTTACCAAATTTTTTCCCAAATTTTTTTTCTATTTTTTGTATTCACCCAAATGTATTGTAAATACGTGTTTTAGATGTAAAATAATGTGAACTTAACGATAAAAATATAAAAAGTATGATTAGTTCAATACAAATGACTTTAAACGATATTTAGCGGAATTATCACCATTTTTTACCAAATTTTTTTTCTATTTTTTGTATTCACCCAAATGTATTGTAAACACGTGTTTTAGATGTAAAATAATGTGAACTTAACGTTAAAAATATAAAAAGTATGATTAGTTTAATAGAAATGACTTAAGACGATATTTAGCGGATTCATCACCTGTATTTCAAAATATTTTTACGACCTTTTATATTCACCCAAATGTATTGTAAAGACGTGTTTTAGATGTAAAATAATGTGAACTTAACGATAAAAATTTAAAAAGTATGATTAGTTCAATACAAATGACTTTAAACGATATTTAGCGGAATTATCACCATTTTTTACCCAATTTTTTCCCAAATTTTTTTTCTATTTTTTGTATTCACCCAAATGTATTGTAAATACGTGTTTTAGATGTAAAATAATGTGAACTTAACGATAAAAATATAAAAAGTATGATTAGTTCAATACAAATGACTTTAAACGATATTTAGCGGAATTATCACCATTTTTTACCAAATTTTTTCCCAAATTTTTTTTCTATTTTTTGTATTCACCCAAATGTATTGTAAATACGTGTTTTAGATGTAAAATAATGTGAACTTAACGATAAAAATATAAAAAGTATGATTAGTTCAATACAAATGACTTAAGACGATATTTAGCGGATTCATCACCTGTATTTCAAAATTTTTTTACGACCTTTTATATTCACCCAAATGTATTGTAAAGACGTGTTTTAGATGTAAAATTATGTGTACTTAACGATAAAAATATAAAAAGTATGATTAGTTCAATACAAATGACTTTAAACGATATTAAGCGGAATTATCACCATTTTTTACCAAATTTTTTTTCTATTTTTTGTATTCACCCAAATGTATTGTAAACACGTGTTTTAGATGTAAAATAATGTGAACTTAACGTTAAAAATATAAAAAGTATGATTAGTTTAATAGAAATGACTTAAGACGATATTTAGCGGATTCATCACCTGTATTTCAAAATTTTTTTACGACCTTTTATATTCACCCAAATGTATTGTAAAGACGTGTTTAAGATGTAAAATTATGTGAACTTAACGATAAAAATTTAAAAAGTATGATTAGTTCAATACAAATGACTTTAAACGATATTTAGCGGAATTATCACCATTTTTTACCCAATTTTTTCCCAAATTTTTTTTCTATTTTTTGTATTCACCCAAATGTATTGTAAATACGTGTTTTAGATGTAAAATAATGTGAACTTAACGATAAAAATATAAAAAGTATGATTAGTTCAATACAAATGACTTTAAACGATATTTTGCGGAATTATCACCATTTTTTACCAAATTTTTTCCCAAATTTTTTTTCTATTTTTTGTATTCACCCAAATATTGTAAACAAGTGTTTTAGATGTAAAATAATGTGAACTTAACGTTAAAAATATAAAAAGTATGATTAGTTTAATAGAAATGACTTAAGACGATATTTAGCGGATTCATCACCTGTATTTCAAAATTTTTTTACGACCTTTTATATTCACCCAAATGTATTGTAAAGACGTGTTTTAGATGTAAAATTATGTGAACTTAACGATAAAAATTTAAAAAGTATGATTAGTTCAATACAAATGACTTTAAACGATATTAAGCGGAATTATCACCATTTTTTACCAAATTTTTTTTCTATTTTTTGTATTCACCCAAATGTATTGTAAACACGTGTTTTAGATGTAAAATAATGTGAACTTAACGTTAAAAATATAAAAAGTATGATTAGTTTAATAGAAATGACTTAAGACGATATTTAGCGGATTCATCACCTGTATTTCAAAATTTTTTTACGACCTTTTATATTCACCCAAATGTATTGTAAAGACGTGTTTTAGATGTAAAATATTGTGAACTTAACGATAAAAATTTAAAAAGTATGATTAGTTCAATACAAATGACTTTAAACGATATTTAGCGGAATTATCACCATTTTTTACCCAATTTTTTCCCAAATTTTTTTTCTATTTTTTGTATTCACCCCAATGTATTGTAAATACGTGTTTTAGATGTAAAATAATGTGAACTTAACGATAAAAATATAAAAAGTATGATTAGTTCAATACAAATGACTTTAAACGATATTTAGCGGAATTATCACCATTTTTTACCAAATTTTTTCCCAAATTTTTTTTCTATTTTTTGTATTCACCCAAATGTATTGTAAATACGTGTTTTAGATGTAAAATAATGTGAACTTAACGATAAAAATATAAAAAGTATGATTAGTTCAATACAAATGACTTTAAACGATATTTAGCGGAATTATCACCATTTTTTACCAAATTTTTTTTCTATTTTTTGTATTCACCCAAATGTATTTTAAACACGTGTTTTAGATGTAAAATAATGTGAACTTAACGTTAAAAATATAAAAAGTATGATTAGTTTAATAGAAATGACTTAAGACGATATTTAGCGGATTCATCACCTGTATTTCAAAATATTTTTACGACCTTTTATATTCACCCAAATGTATTGTAAAGACGTGTTTTAGATGTAAAATAATGTGAACTTAACGATAAAAATTTAAAAAGTATGATTAGTTCAATACAAATGACTTTAAACGATATTTAGCGGAATTATCACCATTTTTTACCCAATTTTTTCCCAAATTTTTTTTCTATTTTTTGTATTCACCCAAATGTATTGTAAATACGTGTTTTAGATGTAAAATAATGTGAACTTAACGATAAAAATATAAAAAGTATGATTAGTTCAATACAAATGACTTTAAACGATATTTAGCGGAATTATCACCATTTTTTACCAAATTTTTTCCCAAATTTTTTTTCTATTTTTTGTATTCACCCAAATGTATTGTAAATACGTGTTTTAGATGTAAAATAATGTGAACTTAACGATAAAAATATAAAAAGTATGATTAGTTCAATACAAATGACTTAAGACGATATTTAGCGGATTCATCACCTGTATTTCAAAATTTTTTTACGACCTTTTATATTCACCCAAATGTATTGTAAAGACGTGTTTTAGATGTAAAATTATGTGTACTTAACGATAAAAATATAAAAAGTATGATTAGTTCAATACAAATGACTTTAAACGATATTAAGCGGAATTATCACCATTTTTTACCAAATTTTTTTTCTATTTTTTGTATTCACCCAAATGTATTGTAAACACGTGTTTTAGATGTAAAATAATGTGAACTTAACGTTAAAAATATAAAAAGTATGATTAGTTTAATAGAAATGACTTAAGACGATATTTAGCGGATTCATCACCTGTATTTCAAAATTTTTTTACGACCTTTTATATTCACCCAAATGTATTGTAAAGACGTGTTTAAGATGTAAAATTATGTGAACTTAACGATAAAAATTTAAAAAGTATGATTAGTTCAATACAAATGACTTTAAACGATATTTAGCGGAATTATCACCATTTTTTACCCAATTTTTTCCCAAATTTTTTTTCTATTTTTTGTATTCACCCAAATGTATTGTAAATACGTGTTTTAGATGTAAAATAATGTGAACTTAACGATAAAAATATAAAAAGTATGATTAGTTCAATACAAATGACTTTAAACGATATTTTGCGGAATTATCACCATTTTTTACCAAATTTTTTCCCAAATTTTTTTTCTATTTTTTGTATTCACCCAAATATTGTAAACAAGTGTTTTAGATGTAAAATAATGTGAACTTAACGTTAAAAATATAAAAAGTATGATTAGTTTAATAGAAATGACTTAAGACGATATTTAGCGGATTCATCACCTGTATTTCAAAATTTTTTTACGACCTTTTATATTCACCCAAATGTATTGTAAAGACGTGTTTTAGATGTAAAATTATGTGAACTTAACGATAAAAATTTAAAAAGTATGATTAGTTCAATACAAATGACTTTAAACGATATTAAGCGGAATTATCACCATTTTTTACCAAATTTTTTTTCTATTTTTTGTATTCACCCAAATGTATTGTAAACACGTGTTTTAGATGTAAAATAATGTGAACTTAACGTTAAAAATATAAAAAGTATGATTAGTTTAATAGAAATGACTTAAGACGATATTTAGCGGATTCATCACCTGTATTTCAAAATTTTTTTACGACCTTTTATATTCACCCAAATGTATTGTAAAGACGTGTTTTAGATGTAAAATTATGTGAACTTAACGATAAAAATATAAAAAGTATGATTAGTTCAATACAAATGACTTTAAACGATATTTAGCGGAATTATCACCATTTTTTACCAAATTTTTTCCCAAATTTTTTTTCTATTTTTTGTATTCACCCAAATGTATTGTAAATACGTGTTTTAGATGTAAAATAATGTGAACTTAACGATAAAAATATAAAAAGTATGATTAGTTCAATACAAATGACTTTAAACGATATTTAGCGGAATTATCACCATTTTTTACCAAATTTTTTCCCAAATTTTTTTTCTATTTTTTGTATTCACCCAAATGTATTGTAAATACGTGTTTTAGATGTAAAATAATGTGAACTTAACGATAAAAATATAAAAAGTATGATTAGTTCAATACAAATGACTTAAGACGATATTTAGCGGATTCATCACCTGTATTTCAAAATTTTTTTACGACCTTTTATATTCACCCAAATGTATTGTAAAGACGTGTTTTAGATGTAAAATTATGTGAACTTAACGATAAAAATATAAAAAGTATGATTAGTTCAATACAAATGACTTTAAACGATATTAAGCGGAATTATCACCATTTTTTACCAAATTTTTTTTCTATTTTTTGTATTCACCCAAATGTATTGTAAACACGTGTTTTAGATGTAAAATAATGTGAACTTAACGTTAAAAATATAAAAAGTATGATTAGTTTAATAGAAATGACTTAAGACGATATTTAGCGGATTCATCACCTGTATTTCAAAATTTTTTTACGACCTTTTATATTCACCCAAATGTATTGTAAAGACGTGTTTTAGATGTAAAATTATGTGAACTTAACGATAAAAATTTAAAAAGTATGATTAGTTCAATACAAATGACTTTAAACGATATTTAGCGGAATTATCACCATTTTTTACCCAATTTTTTCCCAAATTTTTTTTCTATTTTTTGTATTCACCCAAATGTATTGTAAATACGTGTTTTAGATGTAAAATAATGTGAACTTAACGATAAAAATATAAAAAGTATGATTAGTTCAATACAAATGACTTTAAACGATATTTAGCGGAATTATCACCATTTTTTACCAAATTTTTTCCCAAATTTTTTTTCTATTTTTTGTATTCACCCAAATGTATTGTAAATACGTGTTTTAGATGTAAAATAATGTGAACTTAACGATAAAAATATAAAAAGTATGATTAGTTCAATACAAATGACTTTAAACGATATTTTGCGGAATTATCACCATTTTTTACCAAATTTTTTCCCAAATTTTTTTTCTATTTTTTGTATTCACCCAAATATTGTAAACAAGTGTTTTAGATGTAAAATAATGTGAACTTAACGTTAAAAATATAAAAAGTATGATTAGTTTAATAGAAATGACTTAAGACGATATTTAGCGGATTCATCACCTGTATTTCAAAATTTTTTTACGACCTTTTATATTCACCCAAATGTATTGTAAAGACGTGTTTTAGATGTAAAATTATGTGAACTTAACGATAAAAATTTAAAAAGTATGATTAGTTCAATACAAATGACTTTAAACGATATTAAGCGGAATTATCACCATTTTTTACCAAATTTTTTTTCTATTTTTTGTATTCACCCAAATGTATTGTAAACACGTGTTTTAGATGTAAAATAATGTGAACTTAACGTTAAAAATATAAAAAGTATGATTAGTTTAATAGAAATGACTTAAGACGATATTTAGCGGATTCATCACCTGTATTTCAAAATTTTTTTACGACCTTTTATATTCACCCAAATGTATTGTAAAGACGTGTTTTAGATGTAAAATTATGTGAACTTAACGATAAAAATTTAAAAAGTATGATTAGTTCAATACAAATGACTTTAAACGATATTTAGCGGAATTATCACCATTTTTTACCCAATTTTTTCCCAAATTTTTTTTCTATTTTTTGTATTCACCCAAATGTATTGTAAATACGTGTTTTAGATGTAAAATAATGTGAACTTAACGATAAAAATATAAAAAGTATGATTAGTTCAATATAAATGACTTTAAACGATATTTAGCGGAATTATCACCATTTTTTACCAAATTTTTTCCCAAATTTTTTTTCTATTTTTTGTATTCACCCAAATGTATTGTAAATACGTGTTTTAGATGTAAAATAATGTGAACTTAACGATAAAAATATAAAAAGTATGATTAGTTCAATACAAATGACTTTAAACGATATTTTGCGGAATTATCACCATTTTTTACCAAATTTTTTCCCAAATTTTTTTTCTATTTTTTGTATTCACCCAAATGTATTGTAAACAAGTGTTTTAGATGTAAAATAATGTGAACTTAACGTTAAAAATATAAAAAGTATGATTAGTTTAATAGAAATGACTTAAGACGATATTTAGCGGATTCATCACCTGTATTTCAAAATTTTTTTACGACCTTTTATATTCACCCAAATGTATTGTAAAGACGTGTTTTAGATGTAAAATTATGTGAACTTAACGATAAAAATTTAAAAAGTATGATTAGTTCAATACAAATGACTTTAAACGATATTTAGCGGAATTATCACCATTTTTTACCCAATTTTTTCCCAAATTTTTTTTCTATTTTTTGTATTCACCCAAATGTATTGTAAATACGTTTTTTAGATGTAAAATAATGTGAACTTAACGTTAAAAATATAAAAAGTATGATTAGTTTAATAGAAATGACTTAAGACGATATTTAGCGGATTCATCACCTGTATTTCAAAATTTTTTTACGACCTTTTATATTCACCCAAATGTATTGTAAAGACGTGTTTTAGATGTAAAATATTGTGAACTTAACGATAAAAATTTAAAAAGTATGATTAGTTCAATACAAATGACTTTAAACGATATTTTGCGGAATTATCACCATTTTTTACCAAATTTTTTCCCAAATTTTTTTTCTATTTTTTGTATTCACCCAAATGTATTGTAAACAAGTGTTTTAGATGTAAAATAATGTGAACTTAACGTTAAAAATATAAAAAGTATGATTAGTTTAATAGAAATGACTTAAGACGATATTTAGCGGATTCATCACCTGTATTTCAAAATTTTTTTACGACCTTTTATATTCACCCAAATGTATTGTAAAGACGTGTTTTAGATGTAAAATTATGTGAACTTAACGATAAAAATTTAAAAAGTATGATTAGTTCAATACAAATGACTTTAAACGATATTTAGCGGAATTATCACCATTTTTTACCCAATTTTTTCCCAAATTTTTTTTCTATTTTTTGTATTCACCCAAATGTATTGTAAATACGTGTTTTAGATGTAAAATAATGTGAACTTAACGATAAAAATATAAAAAGTATGATTAGTTCAATACAAATGACTTTAAACGATATTTTGCGGAATTATCACCATTTTTTACCAAATTTTTTCCCAAATTTTTTTTCTATTTTTTGTATTCACCCAAATGTATTGTAAACAAGTGTTTTAGATGTAAAATAATGTGAACTTAACGTTAAAAATATAAAAAGTATGATTAGTTTAATAGAAATGACTTAAGACGATATTTAGCGGATTCATCACCTGTATTTCAAAATTTTTTTACGACCTTTTATATTCACCCAAATGTATTGTAAAGACGTGTTTTAGATGTAAAATTATGTGAACTTAACGATAAAAATTTAAAAAGTATGATTAGTTCAATACAAATGACTTTAAACGATATTTAGCGGAATTATCACCATTTTTTACCCAATTTTTTCCCAAATTTTTTTTCTATTTTTTGTATTCACCCAAATGTATTGTAAATACGTGTTTTAGATGTAAAATAATGTGAACTTAACGTTAAAAATATAAAAAGTATGATTAGTTTAATAGAAATGACTTAAGACGATATTTAGCGGATTCATCACCTGTATTTCAAAATTTTTTTACGACCTTTTATATTCACCCAAATGTATTGTAAAGACGTGTTTTAGATGTAAAATATTGTGAACTTAACGATAAAAATTTAAAAAGTATGATTAGTTCAATACAAATGACTTTAAACGATATTTTGCGGAATTATCACCATTTTTTACCAAATTTTTTCCCAAATTTTTTTTCTATTTTTTGTATTCACCCAAATGTATTGTAAACAAGTGTTTTAGATGTAAAATAATGTGAACTTAACGTTAAAAATATAAAAAGTATGATTAGTTTAATAGAAATGACTTAAGACGATATTTTGCGGATTCATCACCTGTATTTCAAAATTTTTTTACGACCTTTTATATTCACCCAAATGTATTGTAAAGACGTGTTTTAGATGTAAAATTATGTGAACTTAACGAAAAAAATTTAAAAAGTATGATTAGTTCAATACAAATGACTTTAAACGATATTTAGCGGAATTATCACCATTTTTTACCCAATTTTTTCCCAAATTTTTTTTCTATTTTTTGTATTCACCCAAATGTATTGTAAATACGTGTTTTAGATGTAAAATAATGTGAACTTAACGATAAAAATATAAAAAGTATGATTAGTTCAATACAAATGACTTTAAACGATATTTTGCGGAATTATCACCATTTTTTACCAAATTTTTTCCCAAATTTTTTTTCTATTTTTTGTATTCACCCAAATGTATTGTAAACAAGTGTTTTAGATGTAAAATAATGTGAACTTAACGTTAAAAATATAAAAAGTATGATTAGTTTAATAGAAATGACTTAAGACGATATTTAGCGGATTCATCACCTGTATTTCAAAATTTTTTTACGACCTTTTATATTCACCCAAATGTATTGTAAAGACGTGTTTTAGATGTAAAATTATGTGAACTTAACGATAAAAATTTAAAAAGTATGATTAGTTCAATACAAATGACTTTAAACGATATTTAGCGGAATTATCACCATTTTTTACCCAATTTTTTCCCAAATTTTTTTTCTATTTTTTGTATTCACCCAAATGTATTGTAAATACGTGTTTTAGATGTAAAATAATGTGAACTTAACGTTAAAAATATAAAAAGTATGATTAGTTTAATAGAAATGACTTAAGACGATATTTAGCGGATTCATCACCTGTATTTCAAAATTTTTTTACGACCTTTTATATTCACCCAAATGTATTGTAAAGACGTGTTTTAGATGTAAAATATTGTGAACTTAACGATAAAAATTTAAAAAGTATGATTAGTTCAATACAAATGACTTTAAACGATATTTAGCGGAATTATCACCATTTTTTACCCAATTTTTTCCCAAATTTTTTTTCTATTTTTTGTATTCACCCCAATGTATTGTAAATACGTGTTTTAGATGTAAAATAATGTGAACTTAACGATAAAAATATAAAAAGTATGATTAGTTCAATACAAATGACTTTAAACGATATTTAGCGGAATTATCACCATTTTTTACCAAATTTTTTCCCAAATTTTTTTTCTATTTTTTGTATTCACCCAAATGTATTGTAAATACGTGTTTTAGATGTAAAATAATGTGAACTTAACGATAAAAATATAAAAAGTATGATTAGTTCAATACAAATGACTTTAAACGATATTTAGCGGAATTATCACCATTTTTTACCAAATTTTTTTTCTATTTTTTGTATTCACCCAAATGTATTGTAAACACGTGTTTTAGATGTAAAATAATGTGAACTTAACGTTAAAAATATAAAAAGTATGATTAGTTTAATAGAAATGACTTAAGACGATATTTAGCGGATTCATCACCTGTATTTCAAAATTTTTTTACGACCTTTTATATTCACCCAAATGTATTGTAAAGACGTGTTTTAGATGTAAAATAATGTGAACTTAACGATAAAAATTTAAAAAGTATGATTAGTTCAATACAAATGACTTTAAACGATATTTAGCGGAATTATCACCATTTTTTACCCAATTTTTTCCCAAATTTTTTTTCTATTTTTTGTATTCACCCAAATGTATTGTAAATACGTGTTTTAGATGTAAAATAATGTGAACTTAACGATAAAAATATAAAAAGTATGATTAGTTCAATACAAATGACTTTAAACGATATTTAGCGGAATTATCACCATTTTTTACCAAATTTTTTTTCTATTTTTTGTATTCACCCAAATGTATTGTAAACACGTGTTTTAGATGTAAAATAATGTGAACTTAACGTTAAAAATATAAAAAGTATGATTAGTTTAATAGAAATGACTTAAGACGATATTTAGCGGATTCATCACCTGTATTTCAAAATTTTTTTACGACCTTTTATATTCACCCAAATGTATTGTAAAGATGTGTTTTAGATGTAAAATTATGTGAACTTAACGATAAAAATATAAAAAGTATGATAGTTCAATACAAATGACTTTAAACGATATTTAGCGGAATTATCACCATTTTTTACCCAATTTTTTCCCAAATTTTTTTTCTATTTTTTGTATTCACCCAAATGTATTGTAAATACGTGTTTTAGATGTAAAATAATGTGAACTTAACGTTAAAAATATAAAAAGTATGATTAGTTCAATACAAATGACTTTAAACGATATTTAGCGGAATTATCACCATTTTTTACCAAATTTTTTCCCAAATTTTTTTTCTATTTTTTGTATTCACCCAAATGTATTGTAAATACGTGTTTTAGATGTAAAATAATGTGAACTTAACGATAAAAATATAAAAATTATGATTAGTTCAATACAAATGACTTTAAACGATATTTTGCGGAATTATCACCATTTTTTACCAAATTTTTTCCCAAATTTTTTTTCTATTTTTTGGATTCACCCAAATGTATTGTAAACACTTGTTTTAGATGTAAAATAATGTGAACTTAACGTTAAAAATATAAAAAGTATGATTAGTTTAATAGAAATGACTTAAGACGATATTTAGCGGATTCATCACCTGTATTTCAAAATTTTTTTACGACCTTTTATATTCACCCAAATGTATTGTAAAGACGTGTTTTAGATGTAAAATTATGTGAACTTAACGATAAAAATTTAAAAAGTATGATTAGTTCAATACAAATGACTTTAAACGATATTTAGCGGAATTATCACCATTTTTTACCCAATTTTTTCCCAAATTTTTTTTCTATTTTTTGTATTCACCCAAATGTATTGTAAATACGTGTTTTAGATGTAAAATAATGTGAACTTAACGTTAAAAATATAAAAAGTTTGATTAGTTTAATAGAAATGACTTAAGACGATATTTAGCGGATTCATCACCTGTATTTCAAAATTTTTTTACGACCTTTTATATTCACCCAAATGTATTGTAAAGACGTGTTTTAGATGTAAAATATTGTGAACTTAACGATAAAAATTTAAAAAGTATGATTAGTTCAATACAAATGACTTTAAACGATATTTTGCGGAATTATCACCATTTTTTACCAAATTTTTTCCCAAATTTTTTTTCTATTTTTTGTATTCACCCAAATGTATTGTAAATACGTGTTTTAGATGTAAAATAATGTGAACTTAACGATAAAAATATAAAAAGTATGATTAGTTCAATACAAATGACTTTAAACGATATTTAGCGGAATTATCACCATTTTTTACCCAACTTTTTCCCAAATTTTTTTTCTATTTTTTGTATTCACCCAAATGTATTGTAAACACGTATTTTAGATGTAAAATAATGTGAACTTAACGTTAAAAATATAAAAAGTATGATTAGTTTAATAGAAATGACATAAGACGATATTTAGCGGATTCATCACCTGTATTTCAAAATTTTTTTACGACCTTTTATATTCACCCAAATGTATTGTAAAGACGTGTTTTAGATGTAAAATAATGTGAACTTAACGATAAAAATATAAAAAGTATGATTAGTTCAATACAAATGACTTTAAACGATATTTAGCGGAATTATCACCATTTTTTACCAAATTTTATCCCAAATTTTTTTTCTATTTTTTGTATTCACCCAAATGTATTGTAAATACGTGTTTTAGATGTAAAATAATGTGAACTTAACGATAAAAATATAAAAAGTATGATTAGTTCAATACAAATGACTTTAAACGATATTTAGCGGAATTATCACCATTTTTTACCCAATTTTTTCCCAAATTTTTTTTCTATTTTTTGTATTCACCCAAATGTATTGTAAATACGTGTTTTAGATGTAAAATAATGTGAACTTAACGATAAAAATATAAAAAGTATGATTAGTTCAATACAAATGACTTTAAACGATATTTAGCGGAATTATCACCATTTTTTACACAATTTTTTCCCAAATTTTTTTTCTATTTTTTGTATTCACCCAAATGTATTGTAAACAAGTGTTTTAGATGTAAAATAATGTGAACTTAACGTTAAAAATATAAAAAGTATGATTAGTTTAATAGAAATGACTTAAGACGATATTTAGCGGATTCATCACCTGTATTTCAAAATTTTTTTACGACCTTTTATATTCACCCAAATGTATTGTAAAGACGTGTTTTAGATGTAAAATAATGTGAACTTAACGATAAAAATATAAAAAGTATGATTAGTTCAATACAAATGACTTTAAACGATATTTAGCGGAATTATCACCATTTTTTACCAAATTTTTTTTCTATTTTTTGTATTCACCCAAATGTATTGTAAACACGTGTTTTAGATGTAAAATAATGTGAACTTAACGTTAAAAATATAAAAAGTATGATTAGTTTAATAGAAATGACTTAAGACGATATTTAGCGGATTCATCACCTGTATTTCAAAATTTTTTTACGACCTTTTATATTCACCCAAATGTATTGTAAAGATGTGTTTTAGATGTAAAATTATGTGAACTTAACGATAAAAATATAAAAAGTATGATAGTTCAATACAAATGACTTTAAACGATATTTAGCGGAATTATCACCATTTTTTACCCAATTTTTTCCCAAATTTTTTTTCTATTTTTTGTATTCACCCAAATGTATTGTAAATACGTGTTTTAGATGTAAAATAATGTGAACTTAACGTTAAAAATATAAAAAGTATGATTAGTTCAATACAAATGACTTTAAACGATATTTAGCGGAATTATCACCATTTTTTACCAAATTTTTTCCCAAATTTTTTTTCTATTTTTTGTATTCACCCAAATGTATTGTAAATACGTGTTTTAGATGTAAAATAATGTGAACTTAACGATAAAAATATAAAAATTATGATTAGTTCAATACAAATGACTTTAAACGATATTTTGCGGAATTATCACCATTTTTTACCAAATTTTTTCCCAAATTTTTTTTCTATTTTTTGGATTCACCCAAATGTATTGTAAACACGTGTTTTAGATGTAAAATAATGTGAACTTAACGTTAAAAATATAAAAAGTATGATTAGTTTAATAGAAATGACTTAAGACGATATTTAGCGGATTCATCACCTGTATTTCAAAATTTTTTTACGACCTTTTATATTCACCCAAATGTATTGTAAAGACGTGTTTTAGATGTAAAATTATGTGAACTTAACGATAAAAATTTAAAAAGTATGATTAGTTCAATACAAATGACTTTAAACGATATTTAGCGGAATTATCACCATTTTTTACCCAATTTTTTCCCAAATTTTTTTTCTATTTTTTGTATTCACCCAAATGTATTGTAAATACGTGTTTTAGATGTAAAATAATGTGAACTTAACGTTAAAAATATAAAAAGTATGATTAGTTTAATAGAAATGACTTAAGACGATATTTAGCGGATTCATCACCTGTATTTCAAAATTTTTTTACGACCTTTTATATTCACCCAAATGTATTGTAAAGACGTGTTTTAGATGTAAAATATTGTGAACTTAACGATAAAAATTTAAAAAGTATGATTAGTTCAATACAAATGACTTTAAACGATATTTTGCGGAATTATCACCATTTTTTACCAAATTTTTTCCCAAATTTTTTTTCTATTTTTTGTATTCACCCAAATGTATTGTAAATACGTGTTTTAGATGTAAAATAATGTGAACTTAACGATAAAAATATAAAAAGTATGATTAGTTCAATACAAATGACTTTAAACGATATTTAGCGGAATTATCACCATTTTTTACCAAATTTTTTTTCTATTTTTTGTATTCACCCAAATGTATTGTAAACACGTGTTTTAGATGTAAAATAATGTGAACTTAACGTTAAAAATATAAAAAGTATGATTAGTTTAATAGAAATGACTTAAGACGATATTTAGCGGATTCATCACCTGTATTTCAAAATTTTTTTACGACCTTTTATATTCACCCAAATGTATTGTAAATACGTGTTTTAGATGTAAAATAATGTGAACTTAACGATAAAAATATAAAAAGTATGATTAGTTCAATACAAATGACTTTAAACGATATTTAGCGGAATTATCACCATTTTTTACCCAACTTTTTCCCAAATTTTTTTTCTATTTTTTGTATTCACCCAAATGTATTGTAAACACGTATTTTAGATGTAAAATAATGTGAACTTAACGTTAAAAATATAAAAAGTATGATTAGTTTAATAGAAATGACTTAAGACGATATTTAGCGGATTCATCACCTGTATTTCAAAATTTTTTTACGACCTTTTATATTCACCCAAATGTATTGTAAAGACGTGTTTTAGATGTAAAATAATGTGAACTTAACGATAAAAATATAAAAAGTATGATTAGTTCAATACAAATGACTTTAAACGATATTTAGCGGAATTATCACCATTTTTTACCCAATTTTTTCCCAAATTTTTTTTCTATTTTTTGTATTCACCCAAATGTATTGTAAATACGTGTTTTAGATGTAAAATAATGTGAACTTAACGATCAAAATATAAAAAGTATGATTAGTTCAATACAAATGACTTTAAACGATATTTAGCGGAATTATCACCATTTTTTACCAAATTTTTTTTCTATTTTTTGTATTCACCCAAATGTATTGTAAACACGTGTTTTAGATGTAAAATAATGTGAACTTAACGTTAAAAATATAAAAAGTATGATTAGTTTAATAGAAATGACTTAAGACGATATTTAGCGGATTCATCACCTGTATTTCAAAATTTTTTTACGACCTTTTATATTCACCCAAATGTATTGTAAAGACGTGTTTTAGATGTAAAATAATGTGAACTTAACGATAAAAATATAAAAAGTATGATTAGTTCAATACAAATGACTTTAAACGATATTTAGCGGAATTATCAGCATTTTTTACCCAATTTTTTCCCAAATTTTTTTTCTATTTTTTGTATTCACCCAAATGTATTGTAAATACGTGTTTTAGATGTAAAATAATGTGAACTTAACGATAAAAATATAAAAAGTATGATTAGTTCAATACAAATGACTTTAAACGATATTTAGCGGAATTATCACCATTTTTTACCAAATTTTTTCCCAAATTTTTTTTCTATTTTTTGTATTCACCCAAATGTATTGTAAATACGTGTTTTAGATGTAAAATAATGTGAACTTAACGATAAAAATATAAAAAGTATGATTAGTTCAATACAAATGACTTTAAACGATATTTAGCGGAATTATCACCATTTTTTACCCAACTTTTTCCCAAATTTTTTTTCTATTTTTTGTATTCACCCAAATGTATTGTAAACACGTATTTTAGATGTAAAATAATGTGAACTTAACGTTAAAAATATAAAAAGTATGATTAGTTTAATAGAAATGACTTAAGACGATATTTAGCGGATTCATCACCTGTATTTCAAAATTTTTTTACGACCTTTTATATTCACCCAAATGTATTGTAAAGACGTGTTTTAGATGTAAAATAATGTGAACTTAACGATAAAAATATAAAAAGTATGATTAGTTCAATACAAATGACTTTAAACGATATTTAGCGGAATTATCACCATTTTTTACCAAATTTTATCCCAAATTTTTTTTCTATTTTTTGTATTCACCCAAATGTATTGTAAATACGTGTTTTAGATGTAAAATAATGTGAACTTAACGATAAAAATATAAAAAGTATGATTAGTTCAATACAAATGACTTTAAACGATATTTAGCGGAATTATCACCATTTTTTACCCAATTTTTTCCCAAATTTTTTTTCTATTTTTTGTATTCACCCAAATGTATTGTAAATACGTGTTTTAGATGTAAAATAATGTGAACTTAACGATAAAAATATAAAAAGTATGATTAGTTCAATACAAATGACTTTAAACGATATTTAGCGGAATTATCACCATTTTTTACCCAATTTTTTCCCAAATTTTTTTTCTATTTTTTGTATTCACCCAAATGTATTGTAAACACGTGTTTTAGATGTAAAATAATGTGAACTTAACGTTAAAAATATAAAAAGTATGATATGTTTAATAGAAATGACTTAAGACGATATTTAGCGGATTCATCACCTGTATTTCAAAATTTTTTTACGACCTTTTATATTCACCCAAATGTATTGTAAAGACGTGTTTTAGATGTAAAATAATGTGAACTTAACGATAAAAATATAAAAAGTATGATTAGTTCAATACAAATGACTTTAAACGATATTTAGCGGAATTATCACCATTTTTTACCAAATTTTATCCCAAATTTTTTTTCTATTTTTTGTATTCACCCAAATGTATTGTAAATACGTGTTTTAGATGTAAAATAATGTGAACTTAACGATAAAAATATAAAAAGTATGATTAGTTCAATACAAATGACTTTAAACGATATTTAGCGGAATTATCACCATTTTTTACCAAATTTTTTTTCTATTTTATGTATTCACCCAAATGTATTGTAAACACGTGTTTTAGATGTAAAATAATGTGAACTTAACGTTAAAAATATAAAAAGTATGATTAGTTTAATAGAAATGACTTAAGACGATATTTAGCGGATTCATCACCTGTATTTCAAAATTTTTTTACGACCTTTTATATTCACCCAAATGTATTGTAAATACGTGTTTTAGATGTAAAATAATGTGAACTTAACGATAAAAATATAAAAAGTATGATTAGTTCAATACAAATGACTTTAAACGATATTTAGCGGAATTATCACCATTTTTTACCCAACTTTTTCCCAAATTTTTTTTCTATTTTTTGTATTCACCCAAATGTATTGTAAATACGTATTTTAGATGTAAAATAATGTGAACTTAACGTTAAAAATATAAAAAGTATGATTAGTTTAATAGAAATGACTTAAGACGATATTTAGCGGATTCATCACCTGTATTTCAAAATTTTTTTACGACCTTTTATATTCACCCAAATGTATTGTAAAGACGTGTTTTAGATGTAAAATAATGTGAACTTAACGATAAAAATATAAAAAGTATGATTAGTTCAATACAAATGACTTTAAACGATATTTAGCGGAATTATCACCATTTTTTACCCAACTTTTTCCCAAATTTTTTTTCTATTTTTTGTATTCACCCAAATGTATTGTAAATACGTGTTTTAGATGTAAAATAATGTGAACTTAACGATAAAAATATAAAAAGTATGATTAGTTCAATACAAATGACTTTAAACGATATTTAGCGGAATTATCACCATTTTTTACCCAATTTTTTCCCAAATTTTTTTTCTATTTTTTGTATTCACCCAAATGTATTGTAAATACGTGTTTTAGATGTAAAATAATGTGAACTTAACGTTAAAAATATAAAAAGTATGATATGTTTAATAGAAATGACTTAAGACGATATTTAGCGGATTCATCACCTGTATTTCAAAATTTTTTTACGACCTTTTATATTCACCCAAATGTATTGTAAAGACGTGTTTTAGATGTAAAATAATGTGAACTTAACGATAAAAATATAAAAAGTATGATTAGTTCAATACAAATGACTTTAAACGATATTTAGCGGAATTATCAGCATTTTTTACCCAATTTTTTCCCAAATTTTTTTTCTATTTTTTGTATTCACCCAAATGTATTGTAAATACGTGTTTTAGATGTAAAATAATGTGAACTTAACGATAAAAATATAAAAAGTATGATTAGTTCAATACAAATGACTTTAAACGATATTTAGCGGAATTATCACCATTTTTTACCAAATTTTTTTTCTATTTTATGTATTCACCCAAATGTATTGTAAACACGTGTTTTAGATGTAAAATAATGTGAACTTAACGTTAAAAATATAAAAAGTATGATTAGTTTAATATAAATGACTTAAGACGATATTTAGCGGATTCATCACCTGTATTTTAAAATTTTTTTACGACCTTTTATATTCACCCAAATGTATTGTAAATACGTGTTTTAGATGTAAAATAATGTGAACTTAACGATAAAAATATAAAAAGTATGATTAGTTCAATACAAATGACTTTAAACGATATTTAGCGGAATTATCACCATTTTTTACCAAATTTTTTCCCAAATTTTTTTTCTATTTTTTGTATTCACCCAAATGTATTGTAAATACGTGTTTTAGATGTAAAATAATGTGAACTTAACGATAAAAATATAAAAAGTATGATTAGTTCAATACAAATGACTTTAAACGATATTTAGCGGAATTATCACCATTTTTTACCCAACTTTTTCCCAAATTTTTTTTCTATTTTTTGTATTCACCCAAATGTATTGTAAATACGGGTTTTAGATGTAAAATAATGTGAACTTAACGATAAAAATATAAAAAGTATGATTAGTTCAATACAAATGACTTTAAACGATATTTAGCGGAATTATCAGCATTTTTTACCCAATTTTTTCCCAAATTTTCTTTCTATTTTTTGTATTCACCCAAATGTATTTTAAACACGTGTTTTAGATGTAAAATAATGTGAACTTAACGTTAAAAATATAAAAAGTATGATTAGTTTAATAGAAATGACTTAAGACGATATTTAGCGGATTCATCACCTGTATTTCAAAATTTTTTTACGACCTTTTATATTCACCCAAATGTATTGTAAAGACGTGTTTTAGATGTAAAATAATGTGAACTTAACGATAAAAATATAAAAAGTATGATTAGTTCAATACAAATGACTTTAAACGATATTTAGCGGAATTATCACCATTTTTTACCAAATTTTTTCCCAAATTTTTTTTCTATTTTTTGTATTCACCCAAATGTATTGTAAATACGTGTTTTAGATGTAAAATAATGTGAACTTAACGATAAAAATATAAAAAGTATGATTAGTTCAATACAAATGACTTTAAACGATATTTAGCGGAATTATCACCATTTTTTACCCAACTTTTTCCCAAATTTTTTTTCTATTTTTTGTATTCACCCAAATGTATTGTAAACACGTGTTTTAGATGTAAAATAATGTGAACTTAACGTTAAAAATATAAAAAGTATGATTAGTTTAATAGAAATGACTTAAGACGATATTTAGCGGATTCATCACCTGTATTTCAAAATTTTTTTACGACCTTTTATATTCACCCAAATGTATTGTAAATACGTGTTTTAGATGTAAAATAATGTGAACTTAACGATAAAAATATAAAAAGTATGATTAGTTCAATACAAATGACTTTAAACGATATTTAGTGGAATTATCACCATTTTTTACCAAATTTTTTCCCAAATTTTTTTTCTATTTTTTGTATTCACCCAAATGTATTGTAAATACGTGTTTTAGATGTAAAATAATGTGAACTTAACGATCAAAATATAAAAAGTATGATTAGTTCAATACAAATGACTTTAAACGATATTTAGCGGAATTATCACCATTTTTTACCAAATTTTTTTTCTATTTTTTGTATTCACCCAAATGTATTGTAAACACGTGTTTTAGATGTAAAATAATGTGAACTTAACGTTAAAAATATAAAAAGTATGATTAGTTTAATAGAAATGACTTAAGACGATATTTAGCGGATTCATCACCTGTATTTCAAAATTTTTTTACGACCTTTTATATTCACCCAAATGTATTGTAAAGACGTGTTTTAGATGTAAAATTATGTGAACTTAACGATAAAAATATAAAAAGTATGATTAGTTCAATACAAATGACTTTAAACGATATTTAGCGGAATTATCACCATTTTTTACCCAATTTTTTCCCAAATTTTTTTTCTATTTTTTGTATTCACCCAAATGTATTGTAAACACGTGTTTTAGATTTAAAATAATGTGAACTTAACGTTAAAAATATAAAAAGTATGATTTGTTTAATAGAAATGACTTAAGACGATATTTAGCGGATTCATCACCTGTATTTCAAAATTTTTTTACGACCTTTTATATTCACCCAAATGTATTGTAAAGACGTGTTTTAGATGTAAAATAATGTGAACTTAACGATAAAAATATAAAAAGTATGATTAGTTCAATACAAATGACTTTAAACGATATTTAGCGGAATTATCAGCATTTTTTACCCAATTTTTTCCCAAATTTTTTTTCTATTTTTTGTATTCACCCAAATGTATTGTAAATACGTGTTTTAGATGTAAAATAATGTGAACTTAACGATAAAAATATAAAAAGTATGATTAGTTCAATACAAATGACTTTAAACGATATTTAGCGGAATTATCACCATTTTTTACCAAATTTTTTTTCTATTTTTTGTATTCACCCAAATGTATTGTAAACACGTGTTTTAGATGTAAAATAATGTGAACTTAACGTTAAAAATATAAAAAGTATGATTAGTTTAATAGAAATGACTTAAGACGATATTTAGCGGATTCATCACCTGTATTTCAAAATTTTTTTACGACCTTTTATATTCACCCAAATGTATTGTAAATACGTGTTTTAGATGTAAAATAATGTGAACTTAACGATAAAAATATAAAAAGTATGATTAGTTCAATACAAATGACTTTAAACGATATTTAGCGGAATTATCACCATTTTTTACCAAATTTTTTTTCTATTTTTTGTATTCACCCAAATGTATTGTAAACACGTGTTTTAGATGTAAAATAATGTGAACTTAACGTTAAAAATATAAAAAGTATGATTAGTTTAATAGAAATGACTTAAGACGATATTTAGCGGATTCATCACCTGTATTTCAAAATTTTTTTACGACCTTTTATATTCACCCAAATGTATTGTAAATACGTGTTTTAGATGTAAAATAATGTGAACTTAACGATAAAAATATAAAAAGTATGATTAGTTCAATACAAATGACTTTAAACGATATTTAGCGGAATTATCACCATTTTTTACCCAACTTTTTCCCAAATTTTTTTTCTATTTTTTGTATTCACCCAAATGTATTGTAAACACGTATTTTAGATGTAAAATAATGTGAACTTAACGTTAAAAATATAAAAAGTATGATTAGTTTAATAGAAATGACTTAAGACGATATTTAGCGGATTCATCACCTGTATTTCAAAATTTTTTTACGACCTTTTATATTCACCCAAATGTATTGTAAAGACGTGTTTTAGATGTAAAATAATGTGAACTTAACGATAAAAATATAAAAAGTATGATTAGTTCAATACAAATGACTTTAAACGATATTTAGCGGAATTATCACCATTTTTTACCCAATTTTTTCCCAAATTTTTTTTCTATTTTTTGTATTCACCCAAATGTATTGTAAATACGTGTTTTAGATGTAAAATAATGTGAACTTAACGATCAAAATATAAAAAGTATGATTAGTTCAATACAAATGACTTTAAACGATATTTAGCGGAATTATCACCATTTTTTACCAAATTTTTTTTCTATTTTTTGTATTCACCCAAATGTATTGTAAACACGTGTTTTAGATGTAAAATAATGTGAACTTAACGTTAAAAATATAAAAAGTATGATTAGTTTAATAGAAATGACTTAAGACGATATTTAGCGGATTCATCACCTGTATTTCAAAATTTTTTTACGACCTTTTATATTCACCCAAATGTATTGTAAAGACGTGTTTTAGATGTAAAATAATGTGAACTTAACGATAAAAATATAAAAAGTATGATTAGTTCAATACAAATGACTTTAAACGATATTTAGCGGAATTATCAGCATTTTTTACCCAATTTTTTCCCAAATTTTTTTTCTATTTTTTGTATTCACCCAAATGTATTGTAAATACGTGTTTTAGATGTAAAATAATGTGAACTTAACGATAAAAATATAAAAAGTATGATTAGTTCAATACAAATGACTTTAAACGATATTTAGCGGAATTATCACCATTTTTTACCAAATTTTTTCCCAAATTTTTTTTCTATTTTTTGTATTCACCCAAATGTATTGTAAATACGTGTTTTAGATGTAAAATAATGTGAACTTAACGATAAAAATATAAAAAGTATGATTAGTTCAATACAAATGACTTTAAACGATATTTAGCGGAATTATCACCATTTTTTACCCAACTTTTTCCCAAATTTTTTTTCTATTTTTTGTATTCACCCAAATGTATTGTAAACACGTATTTTAGATGTAAAATAATGTGAACTTAACGTTAAAAATATAAAAAGTATGATTAGTTTAATAGAAATGACTTAAGACGATATTTAGCGGATTCATCACCTGTATTTCAAAATTTTTTTACGACCTTTTATATTCACCCAAATGTATTGTAAAGACGTGTTTTAGATGTAAAATAATGTGAACTTAACGATAAAAATATAAAAAGTATGATTAGTTCAATACAAATGACTTTAAACGATATTTAGCGGAATTATCACCATTTTTTACCAAATTTTATCCCAAATTTTTTTTCTATTTTTTGTATTCACCCAAATGTATTGTAAATACGTGTTTTAGATGTAAAATAATGTGAACTTAACGATAAAAATATAAAAAGTATGATTAGTTCAATACAAATGACTTTAAACGATATTTAGCGGAATTATCACCATTTTTTACCCAATTTTTTCCCAAATTTTTTTTCTATTTTTTGTATTCACCCAAATGTATTGTAAATACGTGTTTTAGATGTAAAATAATGTGAACTTAACGATAAAAATATAAAAAGTATGATTAGTTCAATACAAATGACTTTAAACGATATTTAGCGGAATTATCACCATTTTTTACCCAATTTTTTCCCAAATTTTTTTTCTATTTTTTGTATTCACCCAAATGTATTGTAAACACGTGTTTTAGATGTAAAATAATGTGAACTTAACGTTAAAAATATAAAAAGTATGATATGTTTAATAGAAATGACTTAAGACGATATTTAGCGGATTCATCACCTGTATTTCAAAATTTTTTTACGACCTTTTATATTCACCCAAATGTATTGTAAAGACGTGTTTTAGATGTAAAATAATGTGAACTTAACGATAAAAATATAAAAAGTATGATTAGTTCAATACAAATGACTTTAAACGATATTTAGCGGAATTATCAGCATTTTTTACCCAATTTTTTCCCAAATTTTTTTTCTATTTTTTGTATTCACCCAAATGTATTGTAAATACGTGTTTTAGATGTAAAATAATGTGAACTTAACGATAAAAATATAAAAAGTATGATTAGTTCAATACAAATGACTTTAAGAGATATTTAGCGGAATTATCACCATTTTTTACCAAATTTTTTTTCTATTTTATGTATTCACCCAAATGTATTGTAAACACGTGTTTTAGATGTAAAATAATGTGAACTTAACGTTAAAAATATAAAAAGTATGATTAGTTTAATAGAAATGACTTAAGACGATATTTAGCGGATTCATCACCTGTATTTCAAAATTTTTTTACGACCTTTTATATTCACCCAAATGTATTGTAAATACGTGTTTTAGATGTAAAATAATGTGAACTTAACGATAAAAATATAAAAAGTATGATTAGTTCAATACAAATGACTTTAAACGATATTTAGCGGAATTATCACCATTTTTTACCAAATTTTTTCCCAAATTTTTTTTCTATTTTTTG
The DNA here is from genome assembly GCF_037042655.1 of Diuraphis noxia. Lineage (NCBI taxonomy): Eukaryota > Metazoa > Arthropoda > Insecta > Hemiptera > Aphididae > Diuraphis > Diuraphis noxia. The sequence continues at coordinate 1,150,140 of NW_028301718.1, forward strand.
TATTCACCCAAATGTATTGTAAATACGTGTTTTAGATGTAAAATAATGTGAACTTAACGATAAAAATATAAAAAGTATGATTAGTTCAATACAAATGACTTTAAACGATATTTAGCGGAATTATCACCATTTTTTACCCAACTTTTTCCCAAATTTTTTTTCTATTTTTTGTATTCACCCAAATGTATTGTAAATACGTGTTTTAGATGTAAAATAATGTGAACTTAACGATAAAAATATAAAAAGTATGATTAGTTCAATACAAATGACTTTAAACGATATTTAGCGGAATTATCAGCATTTTTTACCCAATTTTTTCCCAAATTTTCTTTCTATTTTTTGTATTCACCCAAATGTATTTTAAACACGTGTTTTAGATGTAAAATAATGTGAACTTAACGTTAAAAATATAAAAAGTATGATTAGTTTAATAGAAATGACTTAAGACGATATTTAGCGGATTCATCACCTGTATTTCAAAATTTTTTTACGACCTTTTATATTCACCCAAATGTATTGTAAAGACGTGTTTTAGATGTAAAATAATGTGAACTTAACGATAAAAATATAAAAAGTATGATTAGTTCAATACAAATGACTTTAAACGATATTTAGCTGAATTATCACCATTTTTTACCAAATTTTTTCCCAAATTTTTTTTCTATTTTTTGTATTCACCCAAATGTATTGTAAATACGTGTTTTAGATGTAAAATAATGTGAACTTAACGATAAAAATATAAAAAGTATGATTAGTTCAATACAAATGACTTTAAACGATATTTAGCGGAATTATCACCATTTTTTACCCAACTTTTTCCCAAATTTTTTTTCTATTTTTTGTATTCACCCAAATGTATTGTAAACACGTGTTTTAGATGTAAAATAATGTGAACTTAACGTTAAAAATATAAAAAGTATGATTAGTTTAATAGAAATGACTTAAGACGATATTTAGCGGATTCATCACCTGTATTTCAAAATTTTTTTACGACCTTTTATATTCACCCAAATGTATTGTAAATACGTGTTTTAGATGTAAAATAATGTGAACTTAACGATAAAAATATAAAAAGTATGATTAGTTCAATACAAATGACTTTAAACGATATTTAGTGGAATTATCACCATTTTTTACCAAATTTTTTCCCAAATTTTTTTTCTATTTTTTGTATTCACCCAAATGTATTGTAAATACGTGTTTTAGATGTAAAATAATGTGAACTTAACGATCAAAATATAAAAAGTATGATTAGTTCAATACAAATGACTTTAAACGATATTTAGCGGAATTATCACCATTTTTTACCAAATTTTTTTTCTATTTTTTGTATTCACCCAAATGTATTGTAAACACGTGTTTTAGATGTAAAATAATGTGAACTTATCGTTAAAAATATAAAAAGTATGATTAGTTTAATAGAAATGACTTAAGACGATATTTAGCGGATTCATCACCTGTATTTCAAAATTTTTTTACGACCTTTTATATTCACCCAAATGTATTGTAAAGACGTGTTTTAGATGTAAAATTATGTGAACTTAACGATAAAAATATAAAAAGTATGATTAGTTCAATACAAATGACTTTAAACGATATTTAGCGGAATTATCACCATTTTTTACCCAATTTTTTCCCAAATTTTTTTTCTATTTTTTGTATTCACCCAAATGTATTGTAAACACGTGTTTTAGATTTAAAATAATGTGAACTTAACGTTAAAAATATAAAAAGTATGATTTGTTTAATAGAAATGACTTAAGACGATATTTAGCGGATTCATCACCTGTATTTCAAAATTTTTTTACGACCTTTTATATTCACCCAAATGTATTGTAAAGACGTGTTTTAGATGTAAAATAATGTGAACTTAACGATAAAAATATAAAAAGTATGATTAGTTCAATACAAATGACTTTAAACGATATTTAGCGGAATTATCAGCATTTTTTACCCAATTTTTTCCCAAATTTTTTTTCTATTTTTTGTATTCACCCAAATGTATTGTAAATACGTGTTTTAGATGTAAAATAATGTGAACTTAACGATAAAAATATAAAAAGTATGATTAGTTCAATACAAATGACTTTAAACGATATTTAGCGGAATTATCACCATTTTTTACCAAATTTTTTTTCTATTTTTTGTATTCACCCAAATGTATTGTAAACACGTGTTTTAGATGTAAAATAATGTGAACTTAACGTTAAAAATATAAAAAGTATGATTAGTTTAATAGAAATGACTTAAGACGATATTTAGCGGATTCATCACCTGTATTTCAAAATTTTTTTACGACCTTTTATATTCACCCAAATGTATTGTAAATACGTGTTTTAGATGTAAAATAATGTGAACTTAACGATAAAAATATAAAAAGTATGATTAGTTCAATACAAATGACTTTAAACGATATTTAGCGGAATTATCACCATTTTTTACCAAATTTTTTCCCAAATTTTTTTTCTATTTTTTGTATTCACCCAAATGTATTGTAAATACGTGTTTTAGATGTAAAATAATGTGAACTTAACGATAAAAATATAAAAAGTATGATTAGTTCAATACAAATGACTTTAAACGATATTTAGCGGAATTATCACCATTTTTTACCCAACTTTTTCCCAAATTTTTTTTCTATTTTTTGTATTCACCCAAATGTATTGTAAACACGTATTTTAGATGTAAAATAATGTGAACTTAACGTTAAAAATATAAAAAGTATGATTAGTTTAATAGAAATGACTTAAGACGATATTTAGCGGATTCATCACCTGTATTTCAAAATTTTTTTACGACCTTTTATATTCACCCAAATGTATTGTAAAGACGTGTTTTAGATGTAAAATAATGTGAACTTAACGATAAAAATATAAAAAGTATGATTAGTTCAATACAAATGACTTTAAACGATATTTAGCGGAATTATCACCATTTTTTACCCAATTTTTTCCCAAATTTTTTTTCTATTTTTTGTATTCACCCAAATGTATTGTAAATACGTGTTTTAGATGTAAAATAATGTGAACTTAACGATAAAAATATAAAAAGTATGATTAGTTCAATACAAATGACTTTAAACGATATTTAGCGGAATTATCAGCATTTTTTACCCAATTTTTTCCCAAATTTTCTTTCTATTTTTTGTATTCACCCAAATGTATTTTAAACACGTGTTTTAGATGTAAAATAATGTGAACTTAACGTTAAAAATATAAAAAGTATGATTAGTTTAATAGAAATGACTTAAGACGATATTTAGCGGATTCATCACCTGTATTTCAAAATTTTTTTACGACCTTTTATATTCACCCAAATGTATTGTAAAGACGTGTTTTAGATGTAAAATAATGTGAACTTAACGATAAAAATATAAAAAGTATGATTAGTTCAATACAAATGACTTTAAACGATATTTAGCGGAATTATCACCATTTTTTACCAAATTTTTTCCCAAATTTTTTTTCTATTTTTTGTATTCACCCAAATGTATTGTAAATACGTGTTTTAGATGTAAAATAATGTGAACTTAACGATAAAAATATAAAAAGTATGATTAGTTCAATACAAATGACTTTAAACGATATTTAGCGGAATTATCACCATTTTTTACCCAACTTTTTCCCAAATTTTTTTTCTATTTTTTGTATTCACCCAAATGTATTGTAAACACGTGTTTTAGATGTAAAATAATGTGAACTTAACGTTAAAAATATAAAAAGTATGATTAGTTTAATAGAAATGACTTAAGACGATATTTAGCGGATTCATCACCTGTATTTCAAAATTTTTTTACGACCTTTTATATTCACCCAAATGTATTGTAAATACGTGTTTTAGATGTAAAATAATGTGAACTTAACGATAAAAATATAAAAAGTATGATTAGTTCAATACAAATGACTTTAAACGATATTTAGTGGAATTATCACCATTTTTTACCAAATTTTTTCCCAAATTTTTTTTCTATTTTTTGTATTCACCCAAATGTATTGTAAACACGTGTTTTAGATGTAAAATAATGTGAACTTAACGTTAAAAATATAAAAAGTATGATTAGTTTAATAGAAATGACTTAAGACGATATTTAGCGGATTCATCACCTGTATTTCAAAATTTTTTTACGACCTTTTATATTCACCCAAATGTATTGTAAAGACGTGTTTTAGATGTAAAATTATGTGAACTTAACGATAAAAATATAAAAAGTATGATTAGTTCAATACAAATGACTTTAAACGATATTTAGCGGAATTATCACCATTTTTTACCCAATTTTTTCCCAAATTTTTTTTCTATTTTTTGTATTCACCCAAATGTATTGTAAACACGTGTTTTAGATTTAAAATAATGTGAACTTAACGTTAAAAATATAAAAAGTATGATTTGTTTAATAGAAATGACTTAAGACGATATTTAGCGGATTCATCACCTGTATTTCAAAATTTTTTTACGACCTTTTATATTCACCCAAATGTATTGTAAAGACGTGTTTTAGATGTAAAATAATGTGAACTTAACGATAAAAATATAAAAAGTATGATTAGTTCAATACAAATGACTTTAAACGATATTTAGCGGAATTATCAGCATTTTTTACCCAATTTTTTCCCAAATTTTTTTTCTATTTTTTGTATTCACCCAAATGTATTGTAAATACGTGTTTTAGATGTAAAATAATGTGAACTTAACGATAAAAATATAAAAAGTATGATTAGTTCAATACAAATGACTTTAAACGATATTTAGCGGAATTATCACCATTTTTTACCAAATTTTTTTTCTATTTTTTGTATTCACCCAAATGTATTGTAAACACGTGTTTTAGATGTAAAATAATGTGAACTTAACGTTAAAAATATAAAAAGTATGATTAGTTTAATAGAAATGACTTAAGACGATATTTAGCGGATTCATCACCTGTATTTCAAAATTTTTTTACGACCTTTTATATTCACCCAAATGTATTGTAAATACGTGTTTTAGATGTAAAATAATGTGAACTTAACGATAAAAATATAAAAAGTATGATTAGTTCAATACAAATGACTTTAAACGATATTTAGCGGAATTATCACCATTTTTTACCAAATTTTTTCCCAAATTTTTTTTCTATTTTTTGTATTCACCCAAATGTATTGTAAATACGTGTTTTAGATGTAAAATAATGTGAACTTAACGATAAAAATATAAAAAGTATGATTAGTTCAATACAAATGACTTTAAACGATATTTAGCGGAATTATCACCATTTTTTACCCAACTTTTTCCCAAATTTTTTTTCTATTTTTTGTATTCACCCAAATGTATTGTAAACACGTATTTTAGATGTAAAATAATGTGAACTTAACGTTAAAAATATAAAAAGTATGATTAGTTTAATAGAAATGACTTAAGACGATATTTAGCGGATTCATCACCTGTATTTCAAAATTTTTTTACGACCTTTTATATTCACCCAAATGTATTGTAAAGACGTGTTTTAGATGTAAAATAATGTGAACTTAACGATAAAAATATAAAAAGTATGATTAGTTCAATACAAATGACTTTAAACGATATTTAGCGGAATTATCACCATTTTTTACCCAATTTTTTCCCAAATTTTTTTTCTATTTTTTGTATTCACCCAAATGTATTGTAAATACGTGTTTTAGATGTAAAATAATGTGAACTTAACGATAAAAATATAAAAAGTATGATTAGTTCAATACAAATGACTTTAAACGATATTTAGCGGAATTATCAGCATTTTTTACCCAATTTTTTCCCAAATTTTCTTTCTATTTTTTGTATTCACCCAAATGTATTTTAAACACGTGTTTTAGATGTAAAATAATGTGAACTTAACGTTAAAAATATAAAAAGTATGATTAGTTTAATAGAAATGACTTAAGACGATATTTAGCGGATTCATCACCTGTATTTCAAAATTTTTTTACGACCTTTTATATTCACCCAAATGTATTGTAAAGACGTGTTTTAGATGTAAAATAATGTGAACTTAACGATAAAAATATAAAAAGTATGATTAGTTCAATACAAATGACTTTAAACGATATTTAGCGGAATTATCACCATTTTTTACCAAATTTTTTCCCAAATTTTTTTTCTATTTTTTGTATTCACCCAAATGTATTGTAAATACGTGTTTTAGATGTAAAATAATGTGAACTTAACGATAAAAATATAAAAAGTATGATTAGTTCAATACAAATGACTTTAAACGATATTTAGCGGAATTATCACCATTTTTTACCCAACTTTTTCCCAAATTTTTTTTCTATTTTTTGTATTCACCCAAATGTATTGTAAACACGTGTTTTAGATGTAAAATAATGTGAACTTAACGTTAAAAATATAAAAAGTATGATTAGTTTAATAGAAATGACTTAAGACGATATTTAGCGGATTCATCACCTGTATTTCAAAATTTTTTTACGACCTTTTATATTCACCCAAATGTATTGTAAATACGTGTTTTAGATGTAAAATAATGTGAACTTAACGATAAAAATATAAAAAGTATGATTAGTTCAATACAAATGACTTTAAACGATATTTAGTGGAATTATCACCATTTTTTACCAAATTTTTTCCCAAATTTTTTTTCTATTTTTTGTATTCACCCAAATGTATTGTAAATACGTGTTTTAGATGTAAAATAATGTGAACTTAACGATCAAAATATAAAAAGTATGATTAGTTCAATACAAATGACTTTAAACGATATTTAGCGGAATTATCACCATTTTTTACCAAATTTTTTTTCTATTTTTTGTATTCACCCAAATGTATTGTAAACACGTGTTTTAGATGTAAAATAATGTGAACTTAACGTTAAAAATATAAAAAGTATGATTAGTTTAATAGAAATGACTTAAGACGATATTTAGCGGATTCATCACCTGTATTTCAAAATTTTTTTACGACCTTTTATATTCACCCAAATGTATTGTAAAGACGTGTTTTAGATGTAAAATTATGTGAACTTAACGATAAAAATATAAAAAGTATGATTAGTTCAATACAAATGACTTTAAACGATATTTAGCGGAATTATCACCATTTTTTACCCAACTTTTTCCCAAATTTTTTTTCTATTTTTTGTATTCACCCAAATGTATTGTAAACACGTGTTTTAGATGTAAAATAATGTGAACTTAACGTTAAAAATATAAAAAGTATGATTAGTTTAATAGAAATGACTTAAGACGATATTTAGCGGATTCATCACCTGTATTTCAAAATTTTTTTACGACCTTTTATATTCACCCAAATGTATTGTAAAGACGTGTTTTAGATGTAAAATAATGTGAACTTAACGATAAAAATATAAAAAGTATGATTAGTTCAATACAAATGACTTTAAACGATATTTAGCGGAATTATCACCATTTTTTACCAAATTTTTTCCCAAATTTTTTTTCTATTTTTTGTATTCACCCAAATGTATTGTAAATACGTGTTTTAGATGTAAAATAATGTGAACTTAACGATAAAAATATAAAAAGTATGATTAGTTCAATACAAATGACTTTAAACGATATTTAGCGGAATTATCAGCATTTTTTACCCAATTTTTTCCCAAATTTTTTTTCTATTTTTTGTATTCACCCAAATGTATTGTAAATACGTGTTTTAGATGTAAAATAATGTGAACTTAACGATAAAAATATAAAAAGTATGATTAGTTCAATACAAATGACTTTAAACGATATTTAGCGGAATTATCACCATTTTTTACCAAATTTTTTCCCAAATTTTTTTTCTATTTTTTGTATTCACCCAAATTTATTGTAAATACGTGTTTTAGATGTAAAATAATGTGAACTTAACGATAAAAATATAAAAAGTATGATTAGTTCAATACAAATGACTTTAAACGATATTTAGCGGAATTATCACCATTTTTTACCCAACTTTTTCCCAAATTTTTTTTCTATTTTTTGTATTCACCCAAATGTATTGTAAACACGTATTTTAGATGTAAAATAATGTGAACTTAACGTTAAAAATATAAAAAGTATGATTAGTTTAATAGAAATGACTTAAGACGATATTTAGCGGATTCATCACCTGTATTTCAAAATTTTTTTACGACCTTTTATATTCACCCAAATGTATTGTAAAGACGTGTTTTAGATGTAAAATAATGTGAACTTAACGATAAAAATATAAAAAGTATGATTAGTTCAATACAAATGACTTTAAACGATATTTAGCGGAATTATCACCATTTTTTACCAAATTTTTTTTCTATTTTTTGTATTCACCCAAATGTATTGTAAACACGTGTTTTAGATGTAAAATAATGTGAACTTAACGTTAAAAATATAAAAAGTATGATTAGTTTAATAGAAATGACTTAAGACGATATTTAGCGGATTCATCACCTGTATTTCAAAATTTTTTTACGACCTTTTATATTCACCCAAATGTATTGTAAAGACGTGTTTTAGATGTAAAATAATGTGAACTTAACGATAAAAATATAAAAAGTATGATTAGTTCAATACAAATGACTTTAAACGATATTTAGCGGAATTATCACCATTTTTTACCAAATTTTTTCCCAAATTTTTTTTCTATTTTTTGTATTCACCCAAATGTATTGTAAATACGTGTTTTAGATGTAAAATAATGTGAACTTAACGATAAAAATATAAAAAGTATGATTAGTTCAATACAAATGACTTTAAACGATATTTAGCGGAATTATCACCATTTTTTACCCAACTTTTTCCCAAATTTTTTTTCTATTTTTTGTATTCACCCAAATGTATTGTAAACACGTGTTTTAGATGTAAAATAATGTGAACTTAACGTTAAAAATATAAAAAGTATGATTAGTTTAATAGAAATGACTTAAGACGATATTTAGCGGATTCATCACCTGTATTTCAAAATTTTTTTACGACCTTTTATATTCACCCAAATGTATTGTAAATACGTGTTTTAGATGTAAAATAATGTGAACTTAACGATAAAAATATAAAAAGTATGATTAGTTCAATACAAATGACTTTAAACGATATTTAGCGGAATTATCACCATTTTTTACCAAATTTTTTCCCAAATTTTTTTTCTATTTTTTGTATTTACCCAAATGTATTGTAAATACGTGTTTTAGATGTAAAATAATGTGAACTTAACGATCAAAATATAAAAAGTATGATTAGTTCAATACAAATGACTTTAAACGATATTTAGCGGAATTATCACCATTTTTTACCAAATTTTTTTTCTATTTTTTGTATTCACCCAAATGTATTGTAAACACGTGTTTTAGATGTAAAATAATGTGAACTTAACGTTAAAAATATAAAAAGTATGATTAGTTTAATAGAAATGACTTAAGACGATATTTAGCGGATTCATCACCTGTATTTCAAAATTTTTTTACGACCTTTTATATTCACCCAAATGTATTGTAAATACGTGTTTTAGATGTAAAATAATGTGAACTTAACGATAAAAATATAAAAAGTATGATTAGTTCAATACAAATGACTTTAAACGATATTTAGCGGAATTATCACCATTTTTTACCAAATTTTTTCCCAAATTTCTTTTCTATTTTTTGTATTCACCCAAATGTATTGTAAATACGTGTTTTAGATGTAAAATAATGTGAACTTAACGATCAAAATATAAAAAGTATGATTAGTTCAATACAAATGACTTTAAACGATATTTAGCGGAATTATCACCATTTTTTACCAAATTTTTTTTCTATTTTTTGTATTCACCCAAATGTATTGTAAACACGTGTTTTAGATGTAAAATAATGTGAACTTAACGTTAAAAATATAAAAAGTATGATTAGTTTAATAGAAATGACTTAAGACGATATTTAGCGGATTCATCACCTGTATTTCAAAATTTTTTTACGACCTTTTATATTCACCCAAATGTATTGTAAAGACGTGTTTTAGATGTAAAATTATGTGAACTTAACGATAAAAATATAAAAAGTATGATTAGTTCAATACAAATGACTTTAAACGATATTTAGCGGAATTATCACCATTTTTTACCCAACTTTTTCCCAAATTTTTTTTCTATTTTTTGTATTCACCCAAATGTATTGTAAACACGTGTTTTAGATGTAAAATAATGTGAACTTAACGTTAAAAATATAAAAAGTATGATTAGTTTAATAGAAATGACTTAAGACGATATTTAGCGGATTCATCACCTGTATTTCAAAATTTTTTTACGACCTTTTATATTCACCCAAATGTATTGTAAATACGTGTTTTAGATGTAAAATAATGTGAACTTAACGATAAAAATATAAAAAGTATGATTAGTTCAATACAAATGACTTTAAACGATATTTAGCGGAATTATCACCATTTTTTACCAAATTTTTTCCCAAATTTTTTTTCTATTTTTTGTATTTACCCAAATGTATTGTAAATACGTGTTTTAGATGTAAAATAATGTGAACTTAACGATCAAAATATAAAAAGTATGATTAGTTCAATACAAATGACTTTAAACGATATTTAGCGGAATTATCACCATTTTTTACCAAATTTTTTTTCTATTTTTTGTATTCACCCAAATGTATTGTAAACACGTGTTTTAGATGTAAAATAATGTGAACTTAACGTTAAAAATATAAAAAGTATGATTAGTTTAATAGAAATGACTTAAGACGATATTTAGCGGATTCATCACCTGTATTTCAAAATTTTTTTACGACCTTTTATATTCACCCAAATGTATTGTAAATACGTGTTTTAGATGTAAAATAATGTGAACTTAACGATAAAAATATAAAAAGTATGATTAGTTCAATACAAATGACTTTAAACGATATTTAGCGGAATTATCACCATTTTTTACCAAATTTTTTCCCAAATTTCTTTTCTATTTTTTGTATTCACCCAAATGTATTGTAAATACGTGTTTTAGATGTAAAATAATGTGAACTTAACGATCAAAATATAAAAAGTATGATTAGTTCAATACAAATGACTTTAAACGATATTTAGCGGAATTATCACCATTTTTTACCAAATTTTTTTTCTATTTTTTGTATTCACCCAAATGTATTGTAAACACGTGTTTTAGATGTAAAATAATGTGAACTTAACGTTAAAAATATAAAAAGTATGATTAGTTTAATAGAAATGACTTAAGACGATATTTAGCGGATTCATCACCTGTATTTCAAAATTTTTTTACGACCTTTTATATTCACCCAAATGTATTGTAAAGACGTGTTTTAGATGTAAAATTATGTGAACTTAACGATAAAAATATAAAAAGTATGATTAGTTCAATACAAATGACTTTAAACGATATTTAGCGGAATTATCACCATTTTTTACCCAACTTTTTCCCAAATTTTTTTTCTATTTTTTGTATTCACCCAAATGTATTGTAAACACGTGTTTTAGATGTAAAATAATGTGAACTTAACGTTAAAAATATAAAAAGTATGATTAGTTTAATAGAAATGACTTAAGACGATATTTAGCGGATTCATCACCTGTATTTCAAAATTTTTTTACGACCTTTTATATTCACCCAAATGTATTGTAAATACGTGTTTTAGATGTAAAATAATGTGAACTTAACGATAAAAATATAAAAAGTATGATTAGTTCAATACAAATGACTTTAAACGATATTTAGCGGAATTATCACCATTTTTTACCAAATTTTTTCCCAAATTTTTTTTCTATTTTTTGTATTTACCCAAATGTATTGTAAATACGTGTTTTAGATGTAAAATAATGTGAACTTAACGATCAAAATATAAAAAGTATGATTAGTTCAATACAAATGACTTTAAACGATATTTAGCGGAATTATCACCATTTTTTACCAAATTTTTTTTCTATTTTTTGTATTCACCCAAATGTATTGTAAACACGTGTTTTAGATGTAAAATAATGTGAACTTAACGTTAAAAATATAAAAAGTATGATTAGTTTAATAGAAATGACTTAAGACGATATTTAGCGGATTCATCACCTGTATTTCAAAATTTTTTTACGACCTTTTATATTCACCCAAATGTATTGTAAAGACGTGTTTTAGATGTAAAATTATGTGAACTTAACGATAAAAATATAAAAAGTATGATTAGTTCAATACAAATGACTTTAAACGATATTTAGCGGAATTATCACCATTTTTTACCCAACTTTTTCCCAAATTTTTTTTCTATTTTTTGTATTCACCCAAATGTATTGTAAACACGTGTTTTAGATGTAAAATAATGTGAACTTAACGTTAAAAATATAAAAAGTATGATTAGTTTAATAGAAATGACTTAAGACGATATTTAGCGGATTCATCACCTGTATTTCAAAATTTTTTTACGACCTTTTATATTCACCCAAATGTATTGTAAAGACGTGTTTTAGATGTAAAATAATGTGAACTTAACGATAAAAATATAAAAAGTATGATTAGTTCAATACAAATGACTTTAAACGATATTTAGCGGAATTATCACCATTTTTTACCAAATTTTTTCCCAAATTTTTTTTCTATTTTTTGTATTCACCCAAATGTATTGTAAATACGTGTTTTAGATGTAAAATAATGTGAACTTAACGATAAAAATATAAAAAGTATGATTAGTTCAATACAAATGACTTTAAACGATATTTAGCGGAATTATCAGCATTTTTTACCCAATTTTTTCCCAAATTTTTTTTCTATTTTTTGTATTCACCCAAATGTATTGTAAATACGTGTTTTAGATGTAAAATAATGTGAACTTAACGATAAAAATATAAAAAGTATGATTAGTTCAATACAAATGACTTTAAACGATATTTAGCGGAATTATCACCATTTTTTACCAAATTTTTTCCCAAATTTTTTTTCTATTTTTTGTATTCACCCAAATTTATTGTAAATACGTGTTTTAGATGTAAAATAATGTGAACTTAACGATAAAAATATAAAAAGTATGATTAGTTCAATACAAATGACTTTAAACGATATTTAGCGGAATTATCACCATTTTTTACCCAACTTTTTCCCAAATTTTTTTTCTATTTTTTGTATTCACCCAAATGTATTGTAAACACGTATTTTAGATGTAAAATAATGTGAACTTAACGTTAAAAATATAAAAAGTATGATTAGTTTAATAGAAATGACTTAAGACGATATTTAGCGGATTCATCACCTGTATTTCAAAATTTTTTTACGACCTTTTATATTCACCCAAATGTATTGTAAAGACGTGTTTTAGATGTAAAATAATGTGAACTTAACGATAAAAATATAAAAAGTATGATTAGTTCAATACAAATGACTTTAAACGATATTTAGCGGAATTATCACCATTTTTTACCAAATTTTTTTTCTATTTTTTGTATTCACCCAAATGTATTGTAAACACGTGTTTTAGATGTAAAATAATGTGAACTTAACGTTAAAAATATAAAAAGTATGATTAGTTTAATAGAAATGACTTAAGACGATATTTAGCGGATTCATCACCTGTATTTCAAAATTTTTTTACGACCTTTTATATTCACCCAAATGTATTGTAAAGACGTGTTTTAGATGTAAAATAATGTGAACTTAACGATAAAAATATAAAAAGTATGATTAGTTCAATACAAATGACTTTAAACGATATTTAGCGGAATTATCACCATTTTTTACCAAATTTTTTCCCAAATTTTTTTTCTATTTTTTGTATTCACCCAAATGTATTGTAAATACGTGTTTTAGATGTAAAATAATGTGAACTTAACGATAAAAATATAAAAAGTATGATTAGTTCAATACAAATGACTTTAAACGATATTTAGCGGAATTATCACCATTTTTTACCCAACTTTTTCCCAAATTTTTTTTCTATTTTTTGTATTCACCCAAATGTATTGTAAACACGTGTTTTAGATGTAAAATAATGTGAACTTAACGTTAAAAATATAAAAAGTATGATTAGTTTAATAGAAATGACTTAAGACGATATTTAGCGGATTCATCACCTGTATTTCAAAATTTTTTTACGACCTTTTATATTCACCCAAATGTATTGTAAATACGTGTTTTAGATGTAAAATAATGTGAACTTAACGATAAAAATATAAAAAGTATGATTAGTTCAATACAAATGACTTTAAACGATATTTAGCGGAATTATCACCATTTTTTACCAAATTTTTTCCCAAATTTTTTTTCTATTTTTTGTATTTACCCAAATGTATTGTAAATACGTGTTTTAGATGTAAAATAATGTGAACTTAACGATCAAAATATAAAAAGTATGATTAGTTCAATACAAATGACTTTAAACGATATTTAGCGGAATTATCACCATTTTTTACCAAATTTTTTTTCTATTTTTTGTATTCACCCAAATGTATTGTAAACACGTGTTTTAGATGTAAAATAATGTGAACTTAACGTTAAAAATATAAAAAGTATGATTAGTTTAATAGAAATGACTTAAGACGATATTTAGCGGATTCATCACCTGTATTTCAAAATTTTTTTACGACCTTTTATATTCACCCAAATGTATTGTAAATACGTGTTTTAGATGTAAAATAATGTGAACTTAACGATAAAAATATAAAAAGTATGATTAGTTCAATACAAATGACTTTAAACGATATTTAGCGGAATTATCACCATTTTTTACCAAATTTTTTCCCAAATTTCTTTTCTATTTTTTGTATTCACCCAAATGTATTGTAAATACGTGTTTTAGATGTAAAATAATGTGAACTTAACGATCAAAATATAAAAAGTATGATTAGTTCAATACAAATGACTTTAAACGATATTTAGCGGAATTATCACCATTTTTTACCAAATTTTTTTTCTATTTTTTGTATTCACCCAAATGTATTGTAAACACGTGTTTTAGATGTAAAATAATGTGAACTTAACGTTAAAAATATAAAAAGTATGATTAGTTTAATAGAAATGACTTAAGACGATATTTAGCGGATTCATCACCTGTATTTCAAAATTTTTTTACGACCTTTTATATTCACCCAAATGTATTGTAAAGACGTGTTTTAGATGTAAAATTATGTGAACTTAACGATAAAAATATAAAAAGTATGATTAGTTCAATACAAATGACTTTAAACGATATTTAGCGGAATTATCACCATTTTTTACCCAACTTTTTCCCAAATTTTTTTTCTATTTTTTGTATTCACCCAAATGTATTGTAAACACGTGTTTTAGATGTAAAATAATGTGAACTTAACGTTAAAAATATAAAAAGTATGATTAGTTTAATAGAAATGACTTAAGACGATATTTAGCGGATTCATCACCTGTATTTCAAAATTTTTTTACGACCTTTTATATTCACCCAAATGTATTGTAAATACGTGTTTTAGATGTAAAATAATGTGAACTTAACGATAAAAATATAAAAAGTATGATTAGTTCAATACAAATGACTTTAAACGATATTTAGCGGAATTATCACCATTTTTTACCAAATTTTTTCCCAAATTTTTTTTCTATTTTTTGTATTTACCCAAATGTATTGTAAATACGTGTTTTAGATGTAAAATAATGTGAACTTAACGATCAAAATATAAAAAGTATGATTAGTTCAATACAAATGACTTTAAACGATATTTAGCGGAATTATCACCATTTTTTACCAAATTTTTTTTCTATTTTTTGTATTCACCCAAATGTATTGTAAACACGTGTTTTAGATGTAAAATAATGTGAACTTAACGTTAAAAATATAAAAAGTATGATTAGTTTAATAGAAATGACTTAAGACGATATTTAGCGGATTCATCACCTGTATTTCAAAATTTTTTTACGACCTTTTATATTCACCCAAATGTATTGTAAATACGTGTTTTAGATGTAAAATAATGTGAACTTAACGATAAAAATATAAAAAGTATGATTAGTTCAATACAAATGACTTTAAACGATATTTAGCGGAATTATCACCATTTTTTACCAAATTTTTTCCCAAATTTCTTTTCTATTTTTTGTATTCACCCAAATGTATTATAAATACGTGTTTTAGATGTAAAATAATGTGAACTTAACGATCAAAATATAAAAAGTATGATTAGTTCAATACAAATGACTTTAAACGATATTTAGCGGAATTATCACCATTTTTTACCAAATTTTTTTTCTATTTTTTGTATTCACCCAAATGTATTGTAAACACGTGTTTTAGATGTAAAATAATGTGAACTTAACGTTAAAAATATAAAAAGTATGATTAGTTTAATAGAAATGACTTAAGACGATATTTAGCGGATTCATCACCTGTATTTCAAAATTTTTTTACGACCTTTTATATTCACCCAAATGTATTGTAAAGACGTGTTTTAGATGTAAAATTATGTGAACTTAACGATAAAAATATAAAAAGTATGATTAGTTCAATACAAATGACTTTAAACGATATTTAGCGGAATTATCACCATTTTTTACCCAACTTTTTCCCAAATTTTTTTTCTATTTTTTGTATTCACCCAAATGTATTGTAAACACGTGTTTTAGATGTAAAATAATGTGAACTTAACGTTAAAAATATAAAAAGTATGATTAGTTTAATAGAAATGACTTAAGACGATATTTAGCGGATTCATCACCTGTATTTCAAAATTTTTTTACGACCTTTTATATTCACCCAAATGTATTGTAAATACGTGTTTTAGATGTAAAATAATGTGAACTTAACGATAAAAATATAAAAAGTATGATTAGTTCAATACAAATGACTTTAAACGATATTTAGCGGAATTATCACAATTTTTTACCAAATTTTTTCCCAAATTTTTTTTCTATTTTTTGTATTTACCCAAATGTATTGTAAATACGTGTTTTAGATGTAAAATAATGTGAACTTAACGATCAAAATATAAAAAGTATGATTAGTTCAATACAAATGACTTTAAACGATATTTAGCGGAATTATCACCATTTTTTACCAAATTTTTTTTCTATTTTTTGTATTCACCCAAATGTATTGTAAACACGTGTTTTAGATGTAAAATAATGTGAACTTAACGTTAAAAATATAAAAAGTATGATTAGTTTAATAGAAATGACTTAAGACGATATTTAGCGGATTCATCACCTGTATTTCAAAATTTTTTTACGACCTTTTATATTCACCCAAATGTATTGTAAATACGTGTTTTAGATGTAAAATAATGTGAACTTAACGATAAAAATATAAAAAGTATGATTAGTTCAATACAAATGACTTTAAACGATATTTAGCGGAATTATCACCATTTTTTACCAAATTTTTTCCCAAATTTCTTTTCTATTTTTTGTATTCACCCAAATGTATTGTAAATACGTGTTTTAGATGTAAAATAATGTGAACTTAACGATCAAAATATAAAAAGTATGATTAGTTCAATACAAATGACTTTAAACGATATTTAGCGGAATTATCACCATTTTTTACCAAATTTTTTTTCTATTTTTTGTATTCACCCAAATGTATTGTAAACACGTGTTTTAGATGTAAAATAATGTGAACTTAACGTTAAAAATATAAAAAGTATGATTAGTTTAATAGAAATGACTTAAGACGATATTTAGCGGATTCATCACCTGTATTTCAAAATTTTTTTACGACCTTTTATATTCACCCAAATGTATTGTAAAGACGTGTTTTAGATGTAAAATTATGTGAACTTAACGATAAAAATATAAAAAGTATGATTAGTTCAATACAAATGACTTTAAACGATATTTAGCGGAATTATCACCATTTTTTACCCAACTTTTTCCCAAATTTTTTTTCTATTTTTTGTATTCACCCAAATGTATTGTAAACACGTGTTTTAGATGTAAAATAATGTGAACTTAACGTTAAAAATATAAAAAGTATGATTAGTTTAATAGAAATGACTTAAGACGATATTTAGCGGATTCATCACCTGTATTTCAAAATTTTTTTACGACCTTTTATATTCACCCAAATGTATTGTAAATACGTGTTTTAGATGTAAAATAATGTGAACTTAACGATAAAAATATAAAAAGTATGATTAGTTCAATACAAATGACTTTAAACGATATTTAGCGGAATTATCACAATTTTTTACCAAATTTTTTCCCAAATTTTTTTTCTATTTTTTGTATTTACCCAAATGTATTGTAAATACGTGTTTTAGATGTAAAATAATGTGAACTTAACGATCAAAATATAAAAAGTATGATTAGTTCAATACAAATGACTTTAAACGATATTTAGCGGAATTATCACCATTTTTTACCAAATTTTTTTTCTATTTTTTGTATTCACCCAAATGTATTGTAAACACGTGTTTTAGATGTAAAATAATGTGAACTTAACGTTAAAAATATAAAAAGTATGATTAGTTTAATAGAAATGACTTAAGACGATATTTAGCGGATTCATCACCTGTATTTCAAAATTTTTTTACGACCTTTTATATTCACCCAAATGTATTGTAAATACGTGTTTTAGATGTAAAATAATGTGAACTTAACGATAAAAATATAAAAAGTATGATTAGTTCAATACAAATGACTTTAAACGATATTTAGCGGAATTATCACCATTTTTTACCAAATTTTTTCCCAAATTTCTTTTCTATTTTTTGTATTCACCCAAATGTATTGTAAATACGTGTTTTAGATGTAAAATAATGTGAACTTAACGATCAAAATATAAAAAGTATGATTAGTTCAATACAAATGACTTTAAACGATATTTAGCGGAATTATCACCATTTTTTACCAAATTTTTTTTCTATTTTTTGTATTCACCCAAATGTATTGTAAACACGTGTTTTAGATGTAAAATAATGTGAACTTAACGTTAAAAATATAAAAAGTATGATTAGTTTAATAGAAATGACTTAAGACGATATTTAGCGGATTCATCACCTGTATTTCAAAATTTTTTTACGACCTTTTATATTCACCCAAATGTATTGTAAAGACGTGTTTTAGATGTAAAATTATGTGAACTTAACGATAAAAATATAAAAAGTATGATTAGTTCAATACAAATGACTTTAAACGATATTTAGCGGAATTATCACCATTTTTTACCCAACTTTTTCCCAAATTTTTTTTCTATTTTTTGTATTCACCCAAATGTATTGTAAACACGTGTTTTAGATGTAAAATAATGTGAACTTAACGTTAAAAATATAAAAAGTATGATTAGTTTAATAGAAATGACTTAAGACGATATTTAGCGGATTCATCACCTGTATTTCAAAATTTTTTTACGACCTTTTATATTCACCCAAATGTATTGTAAATACGTGTTTTAGATGTAAAATAATGTGAACTTAACGATAAAAATATAAAAAGTATGATTAGTTCAATACAAATGACTTTAAACGATATTTAGCGGAATTATCACCATTTTTTACCAAATTTTTTCCCAAATTTTTTTTCTATTTTTTGTATTTACCCAAATGTATTGTAAATACGTGTTTTAGATGTAAAATAATGTGAACTTAACGATCAAAATATAAAAAGTATGATTAGTTCAATACAAATGACTTTAAACGATATTTAGCGGAATTATCACCATTTTTTACCAAATTTTTTTTCTATTTTTTGTATTCACCCAAATGTATTGTAAACACGTGTTTTAGATGTAAAATAATGTGAACTTAACGTTAAAAATATAAAAAGTATGATTAGTTTAATAGAAATGACTTAAGACGATATTTAGCGGATTCATCACCTGTATTTCAAAATTTTTTTACGACCTTTTATATTCACCCAAATGTATTGTAAAGACGTGTTTTAGATGTAAAATTATGTGAACTTAACGATAAAAATATAAAAAGTATGATTAGTTCAATACAAATGACTTTAAACGATATATAGCGGAATTATCACCATTTTTTACCCAACTTTTTCCCAAATTTTTTTTCTATTTTTTGTATTCACCCAAATGTATTGTAAACACGTGTTTTAGATGTAAAATAATGTGAACTTAACGTTAAAAATATAAAAAGTATGATTAGTTTAATAGAAATGACTTAAGACGATATTTAGCGGATTCATCACCTGTATTTCAAAATTTTTTTACGACCTTTTATATTCACCCAAATGTATTGTAAATACGTGTTTTAGATGTAAAATAATGTGAACTTAACGATAAAAATATAAAAAGTATGATTAGTTCAATACAAATGACTTTAAACGATATTTAGCGGAATTATCACCATTTTTTACCAAATTTTTTCCCAAATTTTTTTTCTATTTTTTGTATTTACCCAAATGTATTGTAAATACGTGTTTTAGATGTAAAATAATGTGAACTTAACGATCAAAATATAAAAAGTATGATTAGTTCAATACAAATGACTTTAAACGATATTTAGCGGAATTATCACCATTTTTTACCAAATTTTTTTTCTATTTTTTGTATTCACCCAAATGTATTGTAAACACGTGTTTTAGATGTAAAATAATGTGAACTTAACGTTAAAAATATAAAAAGTATGATTAGTTTAATAGAAATGACTTAAGACGATATTTAGCGGATTCATCACCTGTATTTCAAAATTTTTTTACGACCTTTTATATTCACCCAAATGTATTGTAAATACGTGTTTTAGATGTAAAATAATGTGAACTTAACGATAAAAATATAAAAAGTATGATTAGTTCAATACAAATGACTTTAAACGATATTTAGCGGAATTATCACCATTTTTTACCAAATTTTTTCCCAAATTTCTTTTCTATTTTTTGTATTCACCCAAATGTATTGTAAATACGTGTTTTAGATGTAAAATAATGTGAACTTAACGATCAAAATATAAAAAGTATGATTAGTTCAATACAAATGACTTTAAACGATATTTAGCGGAATTATCACCATTTTTTACCAAATTTTTTTTCTATTTTTTGTATTCACCCAAATGTATTGTAAACACGTGTTTTAGATGTAAAATAATGTGAACTTAACGTTAAAAATATAAAAAGTATGATTAGTTTAATAGAAATGACTTAAGACGATATTTAGCGGATTCATCACCTGTATTTCAAAATTTTTTTACGACCTTTTATATTCACCCAAATGTATTGTAAAGACGTGTTTTAGATGTAAAATTATGTGAACTTAACAATAAAAATATAAAAAGTATGATTAGTTCAATACAAATGACTTTAAACGATATTTAGCGGAATTATCACCATTTTTTACCCAACTTTTTCCCAAATTTTTTTTCTATTTTTTGTATTCACCCAAATGTATTGTAAACACGTGTTTTAGATGTAAAATAATGTGAACTTAACGTTAAAAATATAAAAAGTATGATTAGTTTAATAGAAATGACTTAAGACGATATTTAGCGGATTCATCACCTGTATTTCAAAATTTTTTTACGACCTTTTATATTCACCCAAATGTATTGTAAATACGTGTTTTAGATGTAAAATAATGTGAACTTAACGATAAAAATATAAAAAGTATGATTAGTTCAATACAAATGACTTTAAACGATATTTAGCGGAATTATCACCATTTTTTACCAAATTTTTTCCCAAATTTTTTTTCTATTTTTTGTATTTACCCAAATGTATTGTAAATACGTGTTTTAGATGTAAAATAATGTGAACTTAACGATCAAAATATAAAAAGTATGATTAGTTCAATACAAATGACTTTAAACGATATTTAGCGGAATTATCACCATTTTTTACCAAATTTTTTTTCTATTTTTTGTATTCACCCAAATGTATTGTAAACACGTGTTTTAGATGTAAAATAATGTGAACTTAACGTTAAAAATATAAAAAGTATGATTAGTTTAATAGAAATGACTTAAGACGATATTTAGCGGATTCATCACCTGTATTTCAAAATTTTTTTACGACCTTTTATATTCACCCAAATGTATTGTAAATACGTGTTTTAGATGTAAAATAATGTGAACTTAACGATAAAAATATAAAAAGTATGATTAGTTCAATACAAATGACTTTAAACGATATTTAGCGGAATTATCACCATTTTTTACCAAATTTTTTCCCAAATTTCTTTTCTATTTTTTGTATTCACCCAAATGTATTGTAAATACGTGTTTTAGATGTAAAATAATGTGAACTTAACGATCAAAATATAAAAAGTATGATTAGTTCAATACAAATGACTTTAAACGATATTTAGCGGAATTATCACCATTTTTTACCAAATTTTTTTTCTATTTTTTGTATTCACCCAAATGTATTGTAAACACGTGTTTTAGATGTAAAATAATGTGAACTTAACGTTAAAAATATAAAAAGTATGATTAGTTTAATAGAAATGACTTAAGACGATATTTAGCGGATTCATCACCTGTATTTCAAAATTTTTTTACGACCTTTTATATTCACCCAAATGTATTGTAAAGACGTGTTTTAGATGTAAAATTATGTGAACTTAACGATAAAAATATAAAAAGTATGATTAGTTCAATACAAATGACTTTAAACGATATTTAGCGGAATTATCACCATTTTTTACCCAACTTTTTCCCAAATTTTTTTTCTATTTTTTGTATTCACCCAAATGTATTGTAAACACGTGTTTTAGATGTAAAATAATGTGAACTTAACGTTAAAAATATAAAAAGTATGATTAGTTTAATAGAAATGACTTAAGACGATATTTAGCGGATTCATCACCTGTATTTCAAAATTTTTTTACGACCTTTTATATTCACCCAAATGTATTGTAAATACGTGTTTTAGATGTAAAATAATGTGAACTTAACGATAAAAATATAAAAAGTATGATTAGTTCAATACAAATGACTTTAAACGATATTTAGCGGAATTATCACCATTTTTTACCAAATTTTTTCCCAAATTTTTTTTCTATTTTTTGTATTTACCCAAATGTATTGTAAATACGTGTTTTAGATGTAAAATAATGTGAACTTAACGATCAAAATATAAAAAGTATGATTAGTTCAATACAAATGACTTTAAACGATATTTAGCGGAATTATCACCATTTTTTACCAAATTTTTTTTCTATTTTTTGTATTCACCCAAATGTATTGTAAACACGTGTTTTAGATGTAAAATAATGTGAACTTAACGTTAAAAATATAAAAAGTATGATTAGTTTAATAGAAATGACTTAAGACGATATTTAGCGGATTCATCACCTGTATTTCAAAATTTTTTTACGACCTTTTATATTCACCCAAATGTATTGTAAATACGTGTTTTAGATGTAAAATAATGTGAACTTAACGATAAAAATATAAAAAGTATGATTAGTTCAATACAAATGACTTTAAACGATATTTAGCGGAATTATCACCATTTTTTACCCAACTTTTTCCCAAATTTTTTTTCTATTTTTTGTATTCACCCAAATGTATTGTAAACACGTGTTTTAGATGTAAAATAATGTGAACTTAACGTTAAAAATATAAAAAGTATGATTAGTTTAATAGAAATGACTTAAGACGATATTTAGCGGATTCATCACCTGTATTTCAAAATTTTTTTACGACCTTTTATATTCACCCAAATGTATTGTAAATACGTGTTTTAGATGTAAAATAATGTGAACTTAACGATAAAAATATAAAAAGTATGATTAGTTCAATACAAATGACTTTAAACGATATTTAGCGGAATTATCACCATTTTTTACCAAATTTTTTCCCAAATTTTTTTTCTATTTTTTGTATTCACCCAAATGTATTGTAAATACGTGTTTTAGATGTAAAATAATGTGAACTTAACGATAAAAATATAAAAAGTATGATTAGTTCAATACAAATGACTTTAAACGATATTTAGCGGAATTATCACCATTTTTTACCCAACTTTTTCCCAAATTTTTTTTCTATTTTTTGTATTCACCCAAATGTATTGTAAACACGTGTTTTAGATGTAAAATAATGTGAACTTAACGTTAAAAATATAAAAAGTATGATTAGTTTAATAGAAATGACTTAAGACGATATTTAGCGGATTCATCACCTGTATTTCAAAATTTTTTTACGACCTTTTATATTCACCCAAATGTATTGTAAATACGTGTTTTAGATGTAAAATAATGTGAACTTAACGATAAAAATATAAAAAGTATGATTAGTTCAATACAAATGACTTTAAACGATATTTAGCGGAATTATCACCATTTTTTACCAAATTTTTTCCCAAATTTTTTTTCTATTTTTTGTATTTACCCAAATGTATTGTAAATACGTGTTTTAGATGTAAAATAATGTGAACTTAACGATCAAAATATAAAAAGTATGATTAGTTCAATACAAATGACTTTAAACGATATTTAGCGGAATTATCACCATTTTTTACCAAATTTTTTTTCTATTTTTTGTATTCACCCAAATGTATTGTAAACACGTGTTTTAGATGTAAAATAATGTGAACTTAACGTTAAAAATATAAAAAGTATGATTAGTTTAATAGAAATGACTTAAGACGATATTTAGCGGATTCATCACCTGTATTTCAAAATTTTTTTACGACCTTTTATATTCACCCAAATGTATTGTAAAGACGTGTTTTAGATGTAAAATTATGTGAACTTAACGATAAAAATATAAAAAGTATGATTAGTTCAATACAAATGACTTTAAACGATATTTAGCGGAATTATCACCATTTTTTACCCAACTTTTTCCCAAATTTTTTTTCTATTTTTTGTATTCACCCAAATGTATTGTAAACACGTGTTTTAGATGTAAAATAATGTGAACTTAACGTTAAAAATATAAAAAGTATGATTAGTTTAATAGAAATGACTTAAGACGATATTTAGCGGATTCATCACCTGTATTTCAAAATTTTTTTACGACCTTTTATATTCACCCAAATGTATTGTAAATACGTGTTTTAGATGTAAAATAATGTGAACTTAACGATAAAAATATAAAAAGTATGATTAGTTCAATACAAATGACTTTAAACGATATTTAGCGGAATTATCACCATTTTTTACCAAATTTTTTCCCAAATTTTTTTTCTATTTTTTGTATTTACCCAAATGTATTGTAAATACGTGTTTTAGATGTAAAATAATGTGAACTTAACGATCAAAATATAAAAAGTATGATTAGTTCAATACAAATGACTTTAAACGATATTTAGCGGAATTATCACCATTTTTTACCAAATTTTTTTTCTATTTTTTGTATTCACCCAAATGTATTGTAAACACGTGTTTTAGATGTAAAATAATGTGAACTTAACGTTAAAAATATAAAAAGTATGATTAGTTTAATAGAAATGACTTAAGACGATATTTAGCGGATTCATCACCTGTATTTCAAAATTTTTTTACGACCTTTTATATTCACCCAAATGTATTGTAAATACGTGTTTTAGATGTAAAATAATGTGAACTTAACGATAAAAATATAAAAAGTATGATTAGTTCAATACAAATGACTTTAAACGATATTTAGCGGAATTATCACCATTTTTTACCAAATTTTTTCCCAAATTTTTTTTCTATTTTTTGTATTCACCCAAATGTATTGTAAACACGTGTTTTAGATGTAAAATAATGTGAACTTAACGTTAAAAATATAAAAAGTATGATTAGTTTAATAGAAATGACTTAAGACGATATTTAGCGGATTCATCACCTGTATTTCAAAATTTTTTTACGACCTTTTATATTCACCCAAATGTATTGTAAATACGTGTTTTAGATGTAAAATAATGTGAACTTAACGATAAAAATATAAAAAGTATGATTAGTTCAATACAAATGACTTTAAACGATATTTAGCGGAATTATCACCATTTTTTACCAAATTTTTTCCCAAATTTTTTTTCTATTTTTTGTATTTACCCAAATGTATTGTAAATACGTGTTTTAGATGTAAAATAATGTGAACTTAACGATCAAAATATAAAAAGTATGATTAGTTCAATACAAATGACTTTAAACGATATTTAGCGGAATTATCACCATTTTTTACCAAATTTTTTTTCTATTTTTTGTATTCACCCAAATGTATTGTAAACACGTGTTTTAGATGTAAAATAATGTGAACTTAACGTTAAAAATATAAAAAGTATGATTAGTTTAATAGAAATGACTTAAGACGATATTTAGCGGATTCATCACCTGTATTTCAAAATTTTTTTACGACCTTTTATATTCACCCAAATGTATTGTAAATACGTGTTTTAGATGTAAAATAATGTGAACTTAACGATAAAAATATAAAAAGTATGATTAGTTCAATACAAATGACTTTAAACGATATTTAGCGGAATTATCACCATTTTTTACCCAACTTTTTCCCAAATTTTTTTTCTATTTTTTGTATTCACCCAAATGTATTGTAAACACGTGTTTTAGATGTAAAATAATGTGAACTTAACGTTAAAAATATAAAAAGTATGATTAGTTTAATAGAAATGACTTAAGACGATATTTAGCGGATTCATCACCTGTATTTCAAAATTTTTTTACGACCTTTTATATTCACCCAAATGTATTGTAAATACGTGTTTTAGATGTAAAATAATGTGAACTTAACGATAAAAATATAAAAAGTATGATTAGTTCAATACAAATGACTTTAAACGATATTTAGCGGAATTATCACCATTTTTTACCCAACTTTTTCCCAAATTTTTTTTCTATTTTTTGTATTCACCCAAATGTATTGTAAACACGTGTTTTAGATGTAAAATAATGTGAACTTAACGTTAAAAATATAAAAAGTATGATTAGTTTAATAGAAATGACTTAAGACGATATTTAGCGGATTCATCACCTGTATTTCAAAATTTTTTTACGACCTTTTATATTCACCCAAATGTATTGTAAATACGTGTTTTAGATGTAAAATAATGTGAACTTAACGATAAAAATATAAAAAGTATGATTAGTTCAATACAAATGACTTTAAACGATATTTAGCGGAATTATCACCATTTTTTACCAAATTTTTTCCCAAATTTTTTTTCTATTTTTTGTATTTACCCAAATGTATTGTAAATACGTGTTTTAGATGTAAAATAATGTGAACTTAACGATCAAAATATAAAAAGTATGATTAGTTCAATACAAATGACTTTAAACGATATTTAGCGGAATTATCACCATTTTTTACCAAATTTTTTTTCTATTTTTTGTATTCACCCAAATGTATTGTAAACACGTGTTTTAGATGTAAAATAATGTGAACTTAACGTTAAAAATATAAAAAGTATGATTAGTTTAATAGAAATGACTTAAGACGATATTTAGCGGATTCATCACCTGTATTTCAAAATTTTTTTACGACCTTTTATATTCACCCAAATGTATTGTAAATACGTGTTTTAGATGTAAAATAATGTGAACTTAACGATAAAAATATAAAAAGTATGATTAGTTCAATACAAATGACTTTAAACGATATTTAGCGGAATTATCACCATTTTTTACCAAATTTTTTCCCAAATTTCTTTTCTATTTTTTGTATTCACCCAAATGTATTGTAAATACGTGTTTTAGATGTAAAATAATGTGAACTTAACGATCAAAATATAAAAAGTATGATTAGTTCAATACAAATGACTTTAAACGATATTTAGCGGAATTATCACCATTTTTTACCAATTTTTTTTTCTATTTTTTGTATTCACCCAAATGTATTGTAAACACGTGTTTTAGATGTAAAATAATGTGAACTTAACGTTAAAAATATAAAAAGTATGATTAGTTTAATAGAAATGACTTAAGACGATATTTAGCGGATTCATCACCTGTATTTCAAAATTTTTTTACGACCTTTTATATTCACCCAAATGTATTGTAAAGACGTGTTTTAGATGTAAAATTATGTGAACTTAACGATAAAAATATAAAAAGTATGATTAGTTCAATACAAATGACTTTAAACGATATTTAGCGGAATTATCACCATTTTTTACCCAACTTTTTCCCAAATTTTTTTTCTATTTTTTGTATTCACCCAAATGTATTGTAAACACGTGTTTTAGATGTAAAATAATGTGAACTTAACGTTAAAAATATAAAAAGTATGATTAGTTTAATAGAAATGACTTAAGACGATATTTAGCGGATTCATCACCTGTATTTCAAAATTTTTTTACGACCTTTTATATTCACCCAAATGTATTGTAAATACGTGTTTTAGATGTAAAATAATGTGAACTTAACGATAAAAATATAAAAAGTATGATTAGTTCAATACAAATGACTTTAAACGATATTTAGCGGAATTATCACCATTTTTTACCAAATTTTTTCCCAAATTTTTTTTCTATTTTTTGTATTTACCCAAATGTATTGTAAATACGTGTTTTAGATGTAAAATAATGTGAACTTAACGATCAAAATATAAAAAGTATGATTAGTTCAATACAAATGACTTTAAACGATATTTAGCGGAATTATCACCATTTTTTACCAAATTTTTTTTCTATTTTTTGTATTCACCCAAATGTATTGTAAACACGTGTTTTAGATGTAAAATAATGTGAACTTAACGTTAAAAATATAAAAAGTATGATTAGTTTAATAGAAATGACTTAAGACGATATTTAGCGGATTCATCACCTGTATTTCAAAATTTTTTTACGACCTTTTATATTCACCCAAATGTATTGTAAATACGTGTTTTAGATGTAAAATAATGTGAACTTAACGATAAAAATATAAAAAGTATGATTAGTTCAATACAAATGACTTTAAACGATATTTAGCGGAATTATCACCATTTTTTACCAAATTTTTTCCCAAATTTCTTTTCTATTTTTTGTATTCACCCAAATGTATTGTAAATACGTGTTTTAGATGTAAAATAATGTGAACTTAACGATCAAAATATAAAAAGTATGATTAGTTCAATACAAATGACTTTAAACGATATTTAGCGGAATTATCACCATTTTTTTCCAAATTTTTTTTCTATTTTTTGTATTCACCCAAATGTATTGTAAACACGTGTTTTAGATGTAAAATAATGTGAACTTAACGTTAAAAATATAAAAAGTATGATTAGTTTAATAGAAATGACTTAAGACGATATTTAGCGGATTCATCACCTGTATTTCAAAATTTTTTTACGACCTTTTATATTCACCCAAATGTATTGTAAATACGTGTTTTAGATGTAAAATAATGTGAACTTAACGATAAAAATATAAAAAGTATGATTAGTTCAATACAAATGACTTTAAACGATATTTAGCGGAATTATCACCATTTTTTACCCAACTTTTTCCCAAATTTTTTTTCTATTTTTTGTATTCACCCAAATGTATTGTAAACACGTGTTTTAGATGTAAAATAATGTGAACTTAACGTTAAAAATATAAAAAGTATGATTAGTTTAATAGAAATGACTTAAGACGATATTTAGCGGATTCATCACCTGTATTTCAAAATTTTTTTACGACCTTTTATATTCACCCAAATGTATTGTAAATACGTGTTTTAGATGTAAAATAATGTGAACTTAACGATAAAAATATAAAAAGTATGATTAGTTCAATACAAATGACTTTAAACGATATTTAGCGGAATTATCACCATTTTTTACCAAATTTTTTCCCAAATTTTTTTTCTATTTTTTGTATTCACCCAAATGTATTGTAAATACGTGTTTTAGATGTAAAATAATGTGAACTTAACGATAAAAATATAAAAAGTATGATTAGTTCAATACAAATGACTTTAAACGATATTTAGCGGAATTATCACCATTTTTTACCAAATTTTTTTTCTATTTTTTGTATTCACCCAAATGTATTGTAAACACGTGTTTTAGATGTAAAATAATGTGAACTTAACGTTAAAAATATAAAAAGTATGATTAGTTTAATAGAAATGACTTAAGACGATATTTAGCGGATTCATCACCTGTATTTCAAAATTTTTTTACGACCTTTTATATTCACCCAAATGTATTGTAAATACGTGTTTTAGATGTAAAATAATGTGAACTTAACGATAAAAATATAAAAAGTATGATTAGTTCAATACAAATGACTTTAAACGATATTTAGCGGAATTATCACCATTTTTTACCAAATTTTTTCCCAAATTTCTTTTCTATTTTTTGTATTCACCCAAATGTATTGTAAATACGTGTTTTAGATGTAAAATAATGTGAACTTAACGATCAAAATATAAAAAGTATGATTAGTTCAATACAAATGACTTTAAACGATATTTAGCGGAATTATCACCATTTTTTTCCAAATTTTTTTTCTATTTTTTGTATTCACCCAAATGTATTGTAAACACGTGTTTTAGATGTAAAATAATGTGAACTTAACGTTAAAAATATAAAAAGTATGATTAGTTTAATAGAAATGACTTAAGACGATATTTAGCGGATTCATCACCTGTATTTCAAAATTTTTTTACGACCTTTTATATTCACCCAAATGTATT
This sequence comes from Diuraphis noxia, assembly GCF_037042655.1. Classification (NCBI taxonomy): domain Eukaryota; kingdom Metazoa; phylum Arthropoda; class Insecta; order Hemiptera; family Aphididae; genus Diuraphis; species Diuraphis noxia. Next base: position 1,180,501 of record NW_028301718.1, read on the forward strand.
GTAAATACGTGTTTTAGATGTAAAATAATGTGAACTTAACGATAAAAATATAAAAAGTATGATTAGTTCAATACAAATGACTTTAAACGATATTTAGCGGAATTATCACCATTTTTTACCCAACTTTTTCCCAAATTTTTTTTCTATTTTTTGTATTCACCCAAATGTATTGTAAACACGTGTTTTAGATGTAAAATAATGTGAACTTAACGTTAAAAATATAAAAAGTATGATTAGTTTAATAGAAATGACTTAAGACGATATTTAGCGGATTCATCACCTGTATTTCAAAATTTTTTTACGACCTTTTATATTCACCCAAATGTATTGTAAATACGTGTTTTAGATGTAAAATAATGTGAACTTAACGATAAAAATATAAAAAGTATGATTAGTTCAATACAAATGACTTTAAACGATATTTAGCGGAATTATCACCATTTTTTACCAAATTTTTTCCCAAATTTTTTTTCTATTTTTTGTATTCACCCAAATGTATTGTAAATACGTGTTTTAGATGTAAAATAATGTGAACTTAACGATAAAAATATAAAAAGTATGATTAGTTCAATACAAATGACTTTAAACGATATTTAGCGGAATTATCACCATTTTTTACCCAACTTTTTCCCAAATTTTTTTTCTATTTTTTGTATTCACCCAAATGTATTGTAAACACGTGTTTTAGATGTAAAATAATGTGAACTTAACGTTAAAAATATAAAAAGTATGATTAGTTTAATAGAAATGACTTAAGACGATATTTAGCGGATTCATCACCTGTATTTCAAAATTTTTTTACGACCTTTTATATTCACCCAAATGTATTGTAAATACGTGTTTTAGATGTAAAATAATGTGAACTTAACGATAAAAATATAAAAAGTATGATTAGTTCAATACAAATGACTTTAAACGATATTTAGCGGAATTATCACCATTTTTTACCAAATTTTTTCCCAAATTTTTTTTCTATTTTTTGTATTTACCCAAATGTATTGTAAATACGTGTTTTAGATGTAAAATAATGTGAACTTAACGATCAAAATATAAAAAGTATGATTAGTTCAATACAAATGACTTTAAACGATATTTAGCGGAATTATCACCATTTTTTACCAAATTTTTTTTCTATTTTTTGTATTCACCCAAATGTATTGTAAACACGTGTTTTAGATGTAAAATAATGTGAACTTAACGTTAAAAATATAAAAAGTATGATTAGTTTAATAGAAATGACTTAAGACGATATTTAGCGGATTCATCACCTGTATTTCAAAATTTTTTTACGACCTTTTATATTCACCCAAATGTATTGTAAATACGTGTTTTAGATGTAAAATAATGTGAACTTAACGATAAAAATATAAAAAGTATGATTAGTTCAATACAAATGACTTTAAACGATATTTAGCGGAATTATCACCATTTTTTACCAAATTTTTTCCCAAATTTCTTTTCTATTTTTTGTATTCACCCAAATGTATTGTAAATACGTGTTTTAGATGTAAAATAATGTGAACTTAACGATCAAAATATAAAAAGTATGATTAGTTCAATACAAATGACTTTAAACGATATTTAGCGGAATTATCACCATTTTTTACCAAATTTTTTTTCTATTTTTTGTATTCACCCAAATGTATTGTAAACACGTGTTTTAGATGTAAAATAATGTGAACTTAACGTTAAAAATATAAAAAGTATGATTAGTTTAATAGAAATGACTTAAGACGATATTTAGCGGATTCATCACCTGTATTTCAAAATTTTTTTACGACCTTTTATATTCACCCAAATGTATTGTAAAGACGTGTTTTAGATGTAAAATTATGTGAACTTAACGATAAAAATATAAAAAGTATGATTAGTTCAATACAAATGACTTTAAACGATATTTAGCGGAATTATCACCATTTTTTACCCAACTTTTTCCCAAATTTTTTTTCTATTTTTTGTATTCACCCAAATGTATTGTAAACACGTGTTTTAGATGTAAAATAATGTGAACTTAACGTTAAAAATATAAAAAGTATGATTAGTTTAATAGAAATGACTTAAGACGATATTTAGCGGATTCATCACCTGTATTTCAAAATTTTTTTACGACCTTTTATATTCACCCAAATGTATTGTAAATACGTGTTTTAGATGTAAAATAATGTGAACTTAACGATAAAAATATAAAAAGTATGATTAGTTCAATACAAATGACTTTAAACGATATTTAGCGGAATTATCACCATTTTTTACCAAATTTTTTCCCAAATTTTTTTTCTATTTTTTGTATTCACCCAAATGTATTGTAAATACGTGTTTTAGATGTAAAATAATGTGAACTTAACGATAAAAATATAAAAAGTATGATTAGTTCAATACAAATGACTTTAAACGATATTTAGCGGAATTATCACCATTTTTTACCAAATTTTTTTTCTATTTTTTGTATTCACCCAAATGTATTGTAAACACGTGTTTTAGATGTAAAATAATGTGAACTTAACGTTAAAAATATAAAAAGTATGATTAGTTTAATAGAAATGACTTAAGACGATATTTAGCGGATTCATCACCTGTATTTCAAAATTTTTTTACGACCTTTTATATTCACCCAAATGTATTGTAAATACGTGTTTTAGATGTAAAATAATGTGAACTTAACGATAAAAATATAAAAAGTATGATTAGTTCAATACAAATGACTTTAAACGATATTTAGCGGAATTATCACCATTTTTTACCAAATTTTTTCCCAAATTTCTTTTCTATTTTTTGTATTCACCCAAATGTATTGTAAATACGTGTTTTAGATGTAAAATAATGTGAACTTAACGATCAAAATATAAAAAGTATGATTAGTTCAATACAAATGACTTTAAACGATATTTAGCGGAATTATCACCATTTTTTTCCAAATTTTTTTTCTATTTTTTGTATTCACCCAAATGTATTGTAAACACGTGTTTTAGATGTAAAATAATGTGAACTTAACGTTAAAAATATAAAAAGTATGATTAGTTTAATAGAAATGACTTAAGACGATATTTAGCGGATTCATCACCTGTATTTCAAAATTTTTTTACGACCTTTTATATTCACCCAAATGTATTGTAAATACGTGTTTTAGATGTAAAATAATGTGAACTTAACGATAAAAATATAAAAAGTATGATTAGTTCAATACAAATGACTTTAAACGATATTTAGCGGAATTATCACCATTTTTTACCCAACTTTTTCCCAAATTTTTTTTCTATTTTTTGTATTCACCCAAATGTATTGTAAACACGTGTTTTAGATGTAAAATAATGTGAACTTAACGTTAAAAATATAAAAAGTATGATTAGTTTAATAGAAATGACTTAAGACGATATTTAGCGGATTCATCACCTGTATTTCAAAATTTTTTTACGACCTTTTATATTCACCCAAATGTATTGTAAATACGTGTTTTAGATGTAAAATAATGTGAACTTAACGATAAAAATATAAAAAGTATGATTAGTTCAATACAAATGACTTTAAACGATATTTAGCGGAATTATCACCATTTTTTACCAAATTTTTTCCCAAATTTTTTTTCTATTTTTTGTATTCACCCAAATGTATTGTAAATACGTGTTTTAGATGTAAAATAATGTGAACTTAACGATAAAAATATAAAAAGTATGATTAGTTCAATACAAATGACTTTAAACGATATTTAGCGGAATTATCACCATTTTTTACCCAACTTTTTCCCAAATTTTTTTTCTATTTTTTGTATTCACCCAAATGTATTGTAAACACGTGTTTTAGATGTAAAATAATGTGAACTTAACGTTAAAAATATAAAAAGTATGATTAGTTTAATAGAAATGACTTAAGACGATATTTAGCGGATTCATCACCTGTATTTCAAAATTTTTTTACGACCTTTTATATTCACCCAAATGTATTGTAAATACGTGTTTTAGATGTAAAATAATGTGAACTTAACGATAAAAATATAAAAAGTATGATTAGTTCAATACAAATGACTTTAAACGATATTTAGCGGAATTATCACCATTTTTTACCAAATTTTTTCCCAAATTTTTTTTCTATTTTTTGTATTTACCCAAATGTATTGTAAATACGTGTTTTAGATGTAAAATAATGTGAACTTAACGATCAAAATATAAAAAGTATGATTAGTTCAATACAAATGACTTTAAACGATATTTAGCGGAATTATCACCATTTTTTACCAAATTTTTTTTCTATTTTTTGTATTCACCCAAATGTATTGTAAACACGTGTTTTAGATGTAAAATAATGTGAACTTAACGTTAAAAATATAAAAAGTATGATTAGTTTAATAGAAATGACTTAAGACGATATTTAGCGGATTCATCACCTGTATTTCAAAATTTTTTTACGACCTTTTATATTCACCCAAATGTATTGTAAATACGTGTTTTAGATGTAAAATAATGTGAACTTAACGATAAAAATATAAAAAGTATGATTAGTTCAATACAAATGACTTTAAACGATATTTAGCGGAATTATCACCATTTTTTACCAAATTTTTTCCCAAATTTCTTTTCTATTTTTTGTATTCACCCAAATGTATTGTAAATACGTGTTTTAGATGTAAAATAATGTGAACTTAACGATCAAAATATAAAAAGTATGATTAGTTCAATACAAATGACTTTAAACGATATTTAGCGGAATTATCACCATTTTTTACCAAATTTTTTTTCTATTTTTTGTATTCACCCAAATGTATTGTAAACACGTGTTTTAGATGTAAAATAATGTGAACTTAACGTTAAAAATATAAAAAGTATGATTAGTTTAATAGAAATGACTTAAGACGATATTTAGCGGATTCATCACCTGTATTTCAAAATTTTTTTACGACCTTTTATATTCACCCAAATGTATTGTAAAGACGTGTTTTAGATGTAAAATTATGTGAACTTAACGATAAAAATATAAAAAGTATGATTAGTTCAATACAAATGACTTTAAACGATATTTAGCGGAATTATCACCATTTTTTACCCAACTTTTTCCCAAATTTTTTTTCTATTTTTTGTATTCACCCAAATGTATTGTAAACACGTGTTTTAGATGTAAAATAATGTGAACTTAACGTTAAAAATATAAAAAGTATGATTAGTTTAATAGAAATGACTTAAGACGATATTTAGCGGATTCATCACCTGTATTTCAAAATTTTTTTACGACCTTTTATATTCACCCAAATGTATTGTAAATACGTGTTTTAGATGTAAAATAATGTGAACTTAACGATAAAAATATAAAAAGTATGATTAGTTCAATACAAATGACTTTAAACGATATTTAGCGGAATTATCACCATTTTTTACCAAATTTTTTCCCAAATTTTTTTTCTATTTTTTGTATTTACCCAAATGTATTGTAAATACGTGTTTTAGATGTAAAATAATGTGAACTTAACGATCAAAATATAAAAAGTATGATTAGTTCAATACAAATGACTTTAAACGATATTTAGCGGAATTATCACCATTTTTTACCAAATTTTTTTTCTATTTTTTGTATTCACCCAAATGTATTGTAAACACGTGTTTTAGATGTAAAATAATGTGAACTTAACGTTAAAAATATAAAAAGTATGATTAGTTTAATAGAAATGACTTAAGACGATATTTAGCGGATTCATCACCTGTATTTCAAAATTTTTTTACGACCTTTTATATTCACCCAAATGTATTGTAAATACGTGTTTTAGATGTAAAATAATGTGAACTTAACGATAAAAATATAAAAAGTATGATTAGTTCAATACAAATGACTTTAAACGATATTTAGCGGAATTATCACCATTTTTTACCAAATTTTTTCCCAAATTTCTTTTCTATTTTTTGTATTCACCCAAATGTATTGTAAATACGTGTTTTAGATGTAAAATAATGTGAACTTAACGATCAAAATATAAAAAGTATGATTAGTTCAATACAAATGACTTTAAACGATATTTAGCGGAATTATCACCATTTTTTTCCAAATTTTTTTTCTATTTTTTGTATTCACCCAAATGTATTGTAAACACGTGTTTTAGATGTAAAATAATGTGAACTTAACGTTAAAAATATAAAAAGTATGATTAGTTTAATAGAAATGACTTAAGACGATATTTAGCGGATTCATCACCTGTATTTCAAAATTTTTTTACGACCTTTTATATTCACCCAAATGTATTGTAAAGACGTGTTTTAGATGTAAAATTATGTGAACTTAACGATAAAAATATAAAAAGTATGATTAGTTCAATACAAATGACTTTAAACGATATTTAGCGGAATTATCACCATTTTTTACCCAACTTTTTCCCAAATTTTTTTTCTATTTTTTGTATTCACCCAAATGTATTGTAAACACGTGTTTTAGATGTAAAATAATGTGAACTTAACGTTAAAAATATAAAAAGTATGATTAGTTTAATAGAAATGACTTAAGACGATATTTAGCGGATTCATCACCTGTATTTCAAAATTTTTTTACGACCTTTTATATTCACCCAAATGTATTGTAAATACGTGTTTTAGATGTAAAATAATGTGAACTTAACGATAAAAATATAAAAAGTATGATTAGTTCAATACAAATGACTTTAAACGATATTTAGCGGAATTATCACCATTTTTTACCAAATTTTTTCCCAAATTTTTTTTCTATTTTTTGTATTTACCCAAATGTATTGTAAATACGTGTTTTAGATGTAAAATAATGTGAACTTAACGATCAAAATATAAAAAGTATGATTAGTTCAATACAAATGACTTTAAACGATATTTAGCGGAATTATCACCATTTTTTACCAAATTTTTTTTCTATTTTTTGTATTCACCCAAATGTATTGTAAACACGTGTTTTAGATGTAAAATAATGTGAACTTAACGTTAAAAATATAAAAAGTATGATTAGTTTAATAGAAATGACTTAAGACGATATTTAGCGGATTCATCACCTGTATTTCAAAATTTTTTTACGACCTTTTATATTCACCCAAATGTATTGTAAATACGTGTTTTAGATGTAAAATAATGTGAACTTAACGATAAAAATATAAAAAGTATGATTAGTTCAATACAAATGACTTTAAACGATATTTAGCGGAATTATCACCATTTTTTACCAAATTTTTTTTCTATTTTTTGTATTCACCCAAATGTATTGTAAACACGTGTTTTAGATGTAAAATAATGTGAACTTAACGTTAAAAATATAAAAAGTATGATTAGTTTAATAGAAATGACTTAAGACGATATTTAGCGGATTCATCACCTGTATTTCAAAATTTTTTTACGACCTTTTATATTCACCCAAATGTATTGTAAAGACGTGTTTTAGATGTAAAATTATGTGAACTTAACGATAAAAATATAAAAAGTATGATTAGTTCAATACAAATGACTTTAAACGATATTTAGCGGAATTATCACCATTTTTTACCCAACTTTTTCCCAAATTTTTTTTCTATTTTTTGTATTCACCCAAATGTATTGTAAACACGTGTTTTAGATGTAAAATAATGTGAACTTAACGTTAAAAATATAAAAAGTATGATTAGTTTAATAGAAATGACTTAAGACGATATTTAGCGGATTCATCACCTGTATTTCAAAATTTTTTTACGACCTTTTATATTCACCCAAATGTATTGTAAATACGTGTTTTAGATGTAAAATAATGTGAACTTAACGATAAAAATATAAAAAGTATGATTAGTTCAATACAAATGACTTTAAACGATATTTAGCGGAATTATCACCATTTTTTACCAAATTTTTTCCCAAATTTTTTTTCTATTTTTTGTATTTACCCAAATGTATTGTAAATACGTGTTTTAGATGTAAAATAATGTGAACTTAACGATCAAAATATAAAAAGTATGATTAGTTCAATACAAATGACTTTAAACGATATTTAGCGGAATTATCACCATTTTTTACCAAATTTTTTTTCTATTTTTTGTATTCACCCAAATGTATTGTAAACACGTGTTTTAGATGTAAAATAATGTGAACTTAACGTTAAAAATATAAAAAGTATGATTAGTTTAATAGAAATGACTTAAGACGATATTTAGCGGATTCATCACCTGTATTTCAAAATTTTTTTACGACCTTTTATATTCACCCAAATGTATTGTAAATACGTGTTTTAGATGTAAAATAATGTGAACTTAACGATAAAAATATAAAAAGTATGATTAGTTCAATACAAATGACTTTAAACGATATTTAGCGGAATTATCACCATTTTTTACCAAATTTTTTCCCAAATTTCTTTTCTATTTTTTGTATTCACCCAAATGTATTGTAAATACGTGTTTTAGATGTAAAATAATGTGAACTTAACGATCAAAATATAAAAAGTATGATTAGTTCAATACAAATGACTTTAAACGATATTTAGCGGAATTATCACCATTTTTTACCAAATTTTTTTTCTATTTTTTGTATTCACCCAAATGTATTGTAAACACGTGTTTTAGATGTAAAATAATGTGAACTTAACGTTAAAAATATAAAAAGTATGATTAGTTTAATAGAAATGACTTAAGACGATATTTAGCGGATTCATCACCTGTATTTCAAAATTTTTTTACGACCTTTTATATTCACCCAAATGTATTGTAAAGACGTGTTTTAGATGTAAAATTATGTGAACTTAACGATAAAAATATAAAAAGTATGATTAGTTCAATACAAATGACTTTAAACGATATTTAGCGGAATTATCACCATTTTTTACCCAACTTTTTCCCAAATTTTTTTTCTATTTTTTGTATTCACCCAAATGTATTGTAAACACGTGTTTTAGATGTAAAATAATGTGAACTTAACGTTAAAAATATAAAAAGTATGATTAGTTTAATAGAAATGACTTAAGACGATATTTAGCGGATTCATCACCTGTATTTCAAAATTTTTTTACGACCTTTTATATTCACCCAAATGTATTGTAAAGACGTGTTTTAGATGTAAAATAATGTGAACTTAACGATAAAAATATAAAAAGTATGATTAGTTCAATACAAATGACTTTAAACGATATTTAGCGGAATTATCACCATTTTTTACCCAATTTTTTCCCAAATTTTTTTTCTATTTTTTGTATTCACCCAAATGTATTGTAAATACGTGTTTTAGATGTAAAATAATGTGAACTTAACGATAAAAATATAAAAAGTATGATTAGTTCAATACAAATGACTTTAAACGATATTTAGCGGAATTATCACCATTTTTTACCCAATTTTTTCCCAAATTTTTTTTCTATTTTTTGTATTCACCCAAATGTATTGTAAACACGTGTTTTAGATGTAAAATAATGTGAACTTAACGTTAAAAATATAAAAAGTATGATTAGTTCAATACAAATGACTTTAAACGATATTTAGCGGAATTATTACCATTTTTTACCAAATTTTTTTTCTATTTTTTGTATTCACCCAAATGTATTGTAAACACGTGTATTAGATGTAAAATAATGTGAACTTAACGTTAAAAATATAAAAAGTATGATTAGTTTAATAGAAATGACTTAAGACGATATTTAGCGGATTCATCACCTGTATTTCAAAATTTTTTTACGACCTTTTATATTCACCCAAATGTATTGTAAAGACGTGTTTTAGATGTAAAATAATGTGAACTTAACGATAAAAATATAAAAAGTATGATTAGTTCAATACAAATGACTTTAAACGATATTTAGCGGAATTATCACCATTTTTTACCCAATTTTTTCCCAAATTTTTTTTCTATTTTTTGTATTCACCCAAATGTATTGTAAATACGTGTTTTAGATGTAAAATAATGTGAACTTAACGTTAAAAATATAAAAAGTATGATTAGTTTAATAGAAATGACTTAAGACGATATTTAGCGGATTCATCACCTGTATTTCAAAATTTTTTTACGACCTTTTATATTCACCCAAATGTATTGTAAATACGTGTTTTAGATGTAAAATAATGTGAACTTAACGATAAAAATATAAAAAGTATGATTAGTTCAATACAAATGACTTTAAACGATATTTAGCGGAATTATCACCATTTTTTACCCAACTTTTTCCCAAATTTTTTTTCTATTTTTTGTATTCACCCAAATGTATTGTAAATACGTGTTTTAGATGTAAAATAATGTGAACTTAACGATAAAAATATAAAAAGTATGATTAGTTCAATACAAATGACTTTAAACGATATTTAGCGGAATTATCACCATTTTTTACCCAACTTTTTCCCAAATTTTTTTTCTATTTTTTGTATTCACCCAAATGTATTGTAAACACGTATTTTAGATGTAAAATAATGTGAACTTAACGTTAAAAATATAAAAAGTATGATTAGTTTAATAGAAATGACTTAAGACGATATTTAGCGGATTCATCACCTGTATTTCAAAATTTTTTTACGACCTTTTATATTCACCCAAATGTATTGTAAATACGTGTTTTAGATGTAAAATAATGTGAACTTAACGATCAAAATATAAAAAGTATGATTAGTTCAATACAAATGACTTTAAACGATATTTAGCGGAATTATCACCATTTTTTACCAAATTTTTTTTCTATTTTTTGTATTCACCCAAATGTATTGTAAACACGTGTTTTAGATGTAAAATAATGTGAACTTAACGTTAAAAATATAAAAAGTATGATTAGTTTAATAGAAATGACTTAAGACGATATTTAGCGGATTCATCACCTGTATTTCAAAATTTTTTTACGACCTTTTATATTCACCCAAATGTATTGTAAATACGTGTTTTAGATGTAAAATAATGTGAACTTAACGATAAAAATATAAAAAGTATGATTAGTTCAATACAAATGACTTTAAACGATATTTAGCGGAATTATCACCATTTTTTACCAAATTTTTTCCCAAATTTCTTTTCTATTTTTTGTATTCACCCAAATGTATTGTAAATACGTGTTTTAGATGTAAAATAATGTGAACTTAACGATCAAAATATAAAAAGTATGATTAGTTCAATACAAATGACTTTAAACGATATTTAGCGGAATTATCACCATTTTTTACCAAATTTTTTTTCTATTTTTTGTATTCACCCAAATGTATTGTAAACACGTGTTTTAGATGTAAAATAATGTGAACTTAACGTTAAAAATATAAAAAGTATGATTAGTTTAATAGAAATGACTTAAGACGATATTTAGCGGATTCATCACCTGTATTTCAAAATTTTTTTACGACCTTTTATATTCACCCAAATGTATTGTAAAGACGTGTTTTAGATGTAAAATTATGTGAACTTAACGATAAAAATATAAAAAGTATGATTAGTTCAATACAAATGACTTTAAACGATATTTAGCGGAATTATCACCATTTTTTACCCAACTTTTTCCCAAATTTTTTTTCTATTTTTTGTATTCACCCAAATGTATTGTAAACACGTGTTTTAGATGTAAAATAATGTGAACTTAACGTTAAAAATATAAAAAGTATGATTAGTTTAATAGAAATGACTTAAGACGATATTTAGCGGATTCATCACCTGTATTTCAAAATTTTTTTACGACCTTTTATATTCACCCAAATGTATTGTAAAGACGTGTTTTAGATGTAAAATAATGTGAACTTAACGATAAAAATATAAAAAGTATGATTAGTTCAATACAAATGACTTTAAACGATATTTAGCGGAATTATCACCATTTTTTACCCAATTTTTTCCCAAATTTTTTTTCTATTTTTTGTATTCACCCAAATGTATTGTAAATACGTGTTTTAGATGTAAAATAATGTGAACTTAACGATAAAAATATAAAAAGTATGATTAGTTCAATACAAATGACTTTAAACGATATTTAGCGGAATTATCACCATTTTTTACCCAATTTTTTCCCAAATTTTTTTTCTATTTTTTGTATTCACCCAAATGTATTGTAAACACGTGTTTTAGATGTAAAATAATGTGAACTTAACGTTAAAAATATAAAAAGTATGATTAGTTCAATACAAATGACTTTAAACGATATTTAGCGGAATTATTACCATTTTTTACCAAATTTTTTTTCTATTTTTTGTATTCACCCAAATGTATTGTAAACACGTGTATTAGATGTAAAATAATGTGAACTTAACGTTAAAAATATAAAAAGTATGATTAGTTTAATAGAAATGACTTAAGACGATATTTAGCGGATTCATCACCTGTATTTCAAAATTTTTTTACGACCTTTTATATTCACCCAAATGTATTGTAAAGACGTGTTTTAGATGTAAAATAATGTGAACTTAACGATAAAAATATAAAAAGTATGATTAGTTCAATACAAATGACTTTAAACGATATTTAGCGGAATTATCACCATTTTTTACCCAATTTTTTCCCAAATTTTTTTTCTATTTTTTGTATTCACCCAAATGTATTGTAAATACGTGTTTTAGATGTAAAATAATGTGAACTTAACGTTAAAAATATAAAAAGTATGATTAGTTTAATAGAAATGACTTAAGACGATATTTAGCGGATTCATCACCTGTATTTCAAAATTTTTTTACGACCTTTTATATTCACCCAAATGTATTGTAAATACGTGTTTTAGATGTAAAATAATGTGAACTTAACGATAAAAATATAAAAAGTATGATTAGTTCAATACAAATGACTTTAAACGATATTTAGCGGAATTATCACCATTTTTTACCCAACTTTTTCCCAAATTTTTTTTCTATTTTTTGTATTCACCCAAATGTATTGTAAATACGTGTTTTAGATGTAAAATAATGTGAACTTAACGATAAAAATATAAAAAGTATGATTAGTTCAATACAAATGACTTTAAACGATATTTAGCGGAATTATCACCATTTTTTACCCAACTTTTTCCCAAATTTTTTTTCTATTTTTTGTATTCACCCAAATGTATTGTAAACACGTATTTTAGATGTAAAATAATGTGAACTTAACGTTAAAAATATAAAAAGTATGATTAGTTTAATAGAAATGACTTAAGACGATATTTAGCGGATTCATCACCTGTATTTCAAAATTTTTTTACGACCTTTTATATTCACCCAAATGTATTGTAAAGACGTGTTTTAGATGTAAAATAATGTGAACTTAACGATAAAAATATAAAAAGTATGATTAGTTCAATACAAATGACTTTAAACGATATTTAGCGGAATTATCACCATTTTTTACCAAATTTTTTTTCTATTTTTTGTATTCACCCAAATGTATTGTAAACACGTGTTTTAGATGTAAAATAATGTGAACATAACGTTAAAAATATAAAAAGTATGGTTAGTTTAATAGAAATGACTTAAGACGATATTTAGCGGATTCATCACCTGTATTTCAAAATTTTTTTACGACCTTTTATATTCACCCAAATGTATTGTAAAGACGTGTTTTAGATGTAAAATAATGTGAACTTAACGATAAAAATATAAAAAGTATGATTAGTTCAATACAAATGACTTTAAACGATATTTAGCGGAATTATCACCATTTTTTACCCAATTTTTTCCCAAATTTTTTTTCTATTTTTTGTATTCACCCAAATGTATTGTAAACACGTGTTTTAGATGTAAAATAATGTGAACTTAACGTTAAAAATATAAAAAGTATGATTAGTTTAATAGAAATGACTTAAGACGATATTTAGCGGATTCATCACCTGTATTTCAAAATTTTTTTACGACCTTTTATATTCACCCAAATGTATTGTAAAGACGTGTTTTAGATGTAAAATAATGTGAACTTAACGATAAAAATATAAAAAGTATGATTAGTTCAATACAGATGACTTTAAACGATATTTAGCGGAATTATCACCATTTTTTACCAAATTTTTTCCCAAATTTTTTTTCTATTTTTTGTATTCACCCAAATGTATTGTAAAAACGTGTTTTAGATGTAAAATAATGTGAACTTAACGATAAAAATATAAAAAGTATGATTAGTTCAATACAAATGACTTTAAACGATATTTAGCGGAATTATCACCATTTTTTACCAAATTTTTTCCCAAATTTTTTTTCTATTTTTTGTATTCACCCAAATGTATTGTAAACACGTGTTTTAGATGTAAAATAATGTGAACTTAACGTTAAAAATATAAAAAGTATGATTAGTTTAATAGAAATGACTTAAGACGATATTTAGCGGATTCATCACCTGTATTTCAAAATTTTTTTACGACCTTTTATATTCACCCAAATGTATTGTAAATACGTGTTTTAGATGTAAAATAATGTGAACTTAACGATAAAAATATAAAAAGTATGATTAGTTCAATACAAATGACTTTAAACGATATTTAGCGGAATTATCACCATTTTTTACCCAACTTTTTCCCAAATTTTTTTTCTATTTTTTGTATTCACCCAAATGTATTGTAAATACGTGTTTTAGATGTAAAATAATGTGAACTTAACGATAAAAATATAAAAAGTATGATTAGTTCAATACAAATGACTTTAAACGATATTTAGCGGAATTATCACCATTTTTTACCAAATTTTTTCCCAAATTTTTTTTCTATTTTTTGTATTCACCCAAATGTATTGTAAATACGTGTTTTAGATGTAAAATAATGTGAACTTAACGATAAAAATATAAAAAGTATGATTAGTTCAATACAAATGACTTTAAACGATATTTAGCGGAATTATCACCATTTTTTACCCAACTTTTTCCCAAATTTTTTTTCTATTTTTTGTATTCACCCAAATGTATTGTAAACACGTATTTTAGATGTAAAATAATGTGAACTTAACGTTAAAAATATAAAAAGTATGATTAGTTTAATAGAAATGACTTAAGACGATATTTAGCGGATTCATCACCTGTATTTCAAAATTTTTTTACGACCTTTTATATTCACCCAAATGTATTGTAAAGACGTGTTTTAGATGTAAAATAATGTGAACTTAACGATAAAAATATAAAAAGTATGATTAGTTCAATACAAATGACTTTAAACGATATTTAGCGGAATTATCACCATTTTTTACCAAATTTTTTTTCTTTTTTTTGTATTCACCCAAATGTATTGTAAACACGTGTTTTAGATGTAAAATAATGTGAACTTAACGTTAAAAATATAAAAAGTATGATTAGTTTAATAGAAATGACTTAAGACGATATTTAGCGGATTCATCACCTGTATTTCAAAATTTTTTTACGACCTTTTATATTCACCCAAATGTATTGTAAAGACGTGTTTTAGATGTAAAATAATGTGAACTTAACGATAAAAATATAAAAAGTATGATTAGTTCAATACAAATGACTTTAAACGATATTTAGCGGAATTATCACCATTTTTTACCCAACTTTTTCCCAAATTTTTTTTCTATTTTTTGTATTCACCCAAATGTATTGTAAACACGTGTTTTAGATGTTAAATAATGTGAACTTAACGTTAAAAATATAAAAAGTATGATTAGTTTAATAGAAATGACTTAAGACGATATTTAGCGGATTCATCACCTGTATTTCAAAATTTTTTTACGACCTTTTATATTCACCCAAATGTATTGTAAATACGTGTTTTAGATGTAAAATAATGTGAACTTAACGATAAAAATATAAAAAGTATGATTAGTTCAATACAAATGACTTTAAACGATATTTAGCGGAATTATCACCATTTTTTACCAAATTTTTTCCCAAATTTTTTTTCTATTTTTTGTATTCACCCAAATGTATTGTAAATACGTGTTTTAGATGTAAAATAATGTGAACTTAACGATCAAAATATAAAAAGTATGATTAGTTCAATACAAATGACTTTAAACGATATTTAGCGGAATTATCACCATTTTTTACCAAATTTTTTTTCTATTTTTTGTATTCACCCAAATGTATTGTAAACACGTGTTTTAGATGTAAAATAATGTGAACTTAACGTTAAAAATATAAAAAGTATGATTAGTTTAATAGAAATGACTTAAGACGATATTTAGCGGATTCATCACCTGTATTTCAAAATTTTTTTACGACCTTTTATATTCACCCAAATGTATTGTAAAGACGTGTTTTAGATGTAAAATAATGTGAACTTAACGATAAAAATATAAAAAGTATGATTAGTTCAATACAAATGACTTTAAACGATATTTAGCGGAATTATCACCATTTTTTACCAAATTTTTTCCCAAATTTTTTTTCTATTTTTTGTATTCACCCAAATGTATTGTAAATACGTGTTTTAGATGTAAAATAATGTGAACTTAACGATAAAAATATAAAAAGTATGATTAGTTCAATACAAATGACTTTAAACGATATTTAGCGGAATTATCACCATTTTTTACCCAACTTTTTCCCAAATTTTTTTTCTATTTTTTGTATTCACCCAAATGTATTGTAAACACGTATTTTAGATGTAAAATAATGTGAACTTAACGTTAAAAATATAAAAAGTATGATTAGTTTAATAGAAATGACTTAAGACGATATTTAGCGGATTCATCACCTGTATTTCAAAATTTTTTTACGACCTTTTATATTCACCCAAATGTATTGTAAATACGTGTTTTAGATGTAAAATAATGTGAACTTAACGATAAAAATATAAAAAGTATGATTAGTTCAATACAAATGACTTTAAACGATATTTAGCGGAATTATCACCATTTTTTACCAAATTTTTTCCCAAATTTTTTTTCTATTTTTTGTATTCACCCAAATGTATTGTAAATACGTGTTTTAGATGTAAAATAATGTGAACTTAACGATAAAAATATAAAAAGTATGATTAGTTCAATACAAATGACTTTAAACGATATTTAGCGGAATTATCACCATTTTTTACCAAATTTTTTATCTATTTTTTCTATTCACCCAAATATATTGTAAACACGTGTTTTAGATGTAAAATAATGTGAACTTAACGTTAAAAATATAAAAAGTATGATTAGTTTAATAGAAATGACTTAAGACGATATTTAGCGGATTCATCACCTGTATTTCAAAATTTTTTTACGACCTTTTATATTCACCCAAATGTATTGTAAAGACGTGTTTTAGATGTAAAATAATGTGAACTTAACGATAAAAATATAAAAAGTATGATTAGTTCAATACAAATGACTTTAAACGATATTTAGCGGAATTATCACCATTTTTTACCCAACTTTTTCCCAAATTTTTTTTCTATTTTTTGTATTCACCCAAATGTATTGTAAACACGTGTTTTAGATGTTAAATAATGTGAACTTAACGTTAAAAATATAAAAAGTATGATTAGTTTAATAGAAATGACTTAAGACGATATTTAGCGGATTCATCACCTGTATTTCAAAATTTTTTTACGACCTTTTATATTCACCCAAATGTATTGTAAATACGTGTTTTAGATGTAAAATAATGTGAACTTAACGATAAAAATATAAAAAGTATGATTAGTTCAATACAAATGACTTTAAACGATATTTAGCGGAATTATCACCATTTTTTACCAAATTTTTTCCCAAATTTTTTTTCTATTTTTTGTATTCACCCAAATGTATTGTAAATACGTGTTTTAGATGTAAAATAATGTGAACTTAACGATCAAAATATAAAAAGTATGATTAGTTCAATACAAATGACTTTAAACGATATTTAGCGGAATTATCACCATTTTTTACCAAATTTTTTTTCTATTTTTTGTATTCACCCAAATGTATTGTAAACACGTGTTTTAGATGTAAAATAATGTGAACTTAACGTTAAAAATATAAAAAGTATGATTAGTTTAATAGAAATGACTTAAGACGATATTTAGCGGATTCATCACCTGTATTTCAAAATTTTTTTACGACCTTTTATATTCACCCAAATGTATTGTAAAGACGTGTTTTAGATGTAAAATAATGTGAACTTAACGATAAAAATATAAAAAGTATGATTAGTTCAATACAAATGACTTTAAACGATATTTAGCGGAATTATCACCATTTTTTACCCAACTTTTTCCCAAATTTTTTTTCTATTTTTTGTATTCACCCAAATGTATTGTAAACACGTATTTTAGATGTAAAATAATGTGAACTTAACGTTAAAAATATAAAAAGTATGATTAGTTTAATAGAAATGACTTAAGACGATATTTAGCGGATTCATCACCTGTATTTCAAAATTTTTTTACGACCTTTTATATTCACCCAAATGTATTGTAAAGACGTGTTTTAGATGTAAAATAATGTGAACTTAACGATAAAAATATAAAAAGTATGATTAGTTCAATACAAATGACTTTAAACGATATTTAGCGGAATTATCACCATTTTTTACCAAATTTTTTTTCTATTTTTTGTATTCACCCAAATGTATTGTAAACACGTGTTTTAGATGTAAAATAATGTGAACTTAACGTTAAAAATATAAAAATTATGGTTAGTTTAATAGAAATGACTTAAGACGATATTTAGCGGATTCATCACCTGTATTTCAAAATTTTTTTACGACCTTTTATATTCACCCAAATGTATTGTAAAGACGTGTTTTAGATGTAAAATAATGTGAACTTAACGATAAAAATATAAAAAGTATGATTAGTTCAATACAAATGACTTTAAACGATATTTAGCGGAATTATCACCATTTTTTACCCAATTTTTTCCCAAATTTTTTTTCTATTTTTTGTATTCACCCAAATGTATTGTAAACACGTGTTTTAGATGTAAAATAATGTGAACTTAACGTTAAAAATATAAAAAGTATGATTAGTTTAATAGAAATGACTTAAGACGATATTTAGCGGATTCATCACCTGTATTTCAAAATTTTTTTACGACCTTTTATATTCACCCAAATGTATTGTAAAGACGTGTTTTAGATGTAAAATAATGTGAACTTAACGATAAAAATATAAAAAGTATGATTAGTTCAATACAGATGACTTTAAACGATATTTAGCGGAATTATCACCATTTTTTACCAAATTTTTTCCCAAATTTTTTTTCTATTTTTTGTATTCACCCAAATGTATTGTAAATACGTGTTTTAGATGTAAAATAATGTGAACTTAACGATAAAAATATAAAAAGTATGATTAGTTCAATACAAATGACTTTAAACGATATTTAGCGGAATTATCACCATTTTTTACCAAATTTTTTCCCAAATTTTTTTTCTATTTTTTGTATTCACCCAAATGTATTGTAAACACGTGTTTTAGATGTAAAATAATGTGAACTTAACGTTAAAAATATAAAAAGTATGATTAGTTTAATAGAAATGACTTAAGACGATATTTAGCGGATTCATCACCTGTATTTCAAAATTTTTTTACGACCTTTTATATTCACCCAAATGTATTGTAAATACGTGTTTTAGATGTAAAATAATGTGAACTTAACGATAAAAATATAAAAAGTATGATTAGTTCAATACAAATGACTTTAAACGATATTTAGCGGAATTATCACCATTTTTTACCCAACTTTTTCCCAAATTTTTTTTCTATTTTTTGTATTCACCCAAATGTATTGTAAATACGTGTTTTAGATGTAAAATAATGTGAACTTAACGATAAAAATATAAAAAGTATGATTAGTTCAATACAAATGACTTTAAACGATATTTAGCGGAATTATCACCATTTTTTACCAAATTTTTTCCCAAATTTTTTTTCTATTTTTTGTATTCACCCAAATGTATTGTAAATACGTGTTTTAGATGTAAAATAATGTGAACTTAACGATAAAAATATAAAAAGTATGATTAGTTCAATACAAATGACTTTAAACGATATTTAGCGGAATTATCACCATTTTTTACCCAACTTTTTCCCAAATTTTTTTTCTATTTTTTGTATTCACCCAAATGTATTGTAAATACGTGTTTTAGATGTAAAATAATGTGAACTTAACGATAAAAATATAAAAAGTATGATTAGTTCAATACAAATGACTTTAAACGATATTTAGCGGAATTATCACCATTTTTTACCAAATTTTTTCCCAAATTTTTTTTCTATTTTTTGTATTCACCCAAATGTATTGTAAATACGTGTTTTAGATGTAAAATAATGTGAACTTAACGATAAAAATATAAAAAGTATGATTAGTTCAATACAAATGACTTTAAACGATATTTAGCGGAATTATCACCATTTTTTACCCAATTTTTTCCCAAATTTTTTTTCTATTTTTTGTATTCACCCAAATGTATTGTAAACACGTGTTTTAGATGTAAAATAATGTGAACTTAACGTTAAAAATATAAAAAGTATGATTAGTTTAATAGAAATGACTTAAGACGATATTTAGCGGATTCATCACCTGTATTTCAAAATTTTTTTACGACCTTTTATATTCACCCAAATGTATTGTAAAGACGTGTTTTAGATGTAAAATAATGTGAACTTAACGATAAAAATATAAAAAGTATGATTAGTTCAATACAAATGACTTTAAACGATATTTAGCGGAATTATCACAATTTTTTACCCAACTTTTCCCAAATTTTTTTTCTATTTTTTGTATTCACCCAAATGTATTGTAAACACGTGTTTTAGATGTTAAATAATGTGAACTTAACGTTAAAAATATAAAAAGTATGATTAGTTTAATAGAAATGACTTAAGACGATATTTAGCGGATTCATCACCTGTATTTCAAAATTTTTTTACGACCTTTTATATTCACCCAAATGTATTGTAAAGACGTGTTTTAGATGTAAAATAATGTGAACTTAACGATAAAAATATAAAAAGTATGATTAGTTCAATACAAATGACTTTAAACGATATTTAGCGGAATTATCACCATTTTTTACCAAATTTTTTCCCAAATTTTTTTTCTATTTTTTGTATTCACCCAAATGTATTGTAAACACGTGTTTTAGATGTAAAATAATGTGAACTTAACGTTAAAAATATAAAAAGTATGATTAGTTTAATAGAAATGACTTAAGACGATATTTAGCGGATTCATCACCTGTATTTCAAAATTTTTTTACGACCTTTTATATTCACCCAAATGTATTGTAAATACGTGTTTTAGATGTAAAATAATGTGAACTTAACGATAAAAATATAAAAAGTATGATTAGTTCAATACAAATGACTTTAAACGATATTTAGCGGAATTATCACCATTTTTTACCAAATTTTTTCCCAAATTTTTTTTCTATTTTTTGTATTCACCCAAATGTATTGTAAATACGTGTTTTAGATGTAAAATAATGTGAACTTAACGATAAAAATATAAAAAGTATGATTAGTTCAATACAAATGACTTTAAACGATATTTAGCGGAATTATCACCATTTTTTACCCAACTTTTTCCCAAATTTTTTTTCTATTTTTTGTATTCACCCAAATGTATTGTAAATACGTGTTTTAGATGTAAAATAATGTGAACTTAACGATAAAAATATAAAAAGTATGATTAGTTCAATACAAATGACTTTAAACGATATTTAGCGGAATTATCACCATTTTTTACCAAATTTTTTCCCAAATTTTTTTTCTATTTTTTGTATTCACCCAAATGTATTGTAAATACGTGTTTTAGATGTAAAATAATGTGAACTTAACGATAAAAATATAAAAAGTATGATTAGTTCAATACAAATGACTTTAAACGATATTTAGCGGAATTATCACCATTTTTTACCCAACTTTTTCCCAAATTTTTTTTCTATTTTTTGTATTCACCCAAATGTATTGTAAATACGTGTTTTAGATGTAAAATAATGTGAACTTAACGATAAAAATATAAAAAGTATGATTAGTTCAATACAAATGACTTTAAACGATATTTAGCGGAATTATCACCATTTTTTACCAAATTTTTTCCCAAATTTTTTTTCTATTTTTTGTATTCACCCAAATGTATTGTAAATACGTGTTTTAGATGTAAAATAATGTGAACTTAACGATAAAAATATAAAAAGTATGATTAGTTCAATACAAATGACTTTAAACGATATTTAGCGGAATTATCACCATTTTTTACCAAATTTTTTATCTATTTTTTCTATTCACCCAAATGTATTGTAAACACGTGTTTTAGATGTAAAATAATGTGAACTTAACGTTAAAATTATAAAAAGTATGATTAGTTTAATAGAAATGACTTAAGACGATATTTAGCGGATTCATCACCTGTATTTCAAAATTTTTTTACGACCTTTTATATTCACCCAAATGTATTGTAAAGACGTGTTTTAGATGTAAAATAATGTGAACTTAACGATAAAAATATAAAAAGTATGATTAGTTCAATACAAATGACTTTAAACGATATTTAGCGGAATTATCACAATTTTTTACCCAACTTTTCCCAAATTTTTTTTCTATTTTTTGTATTCACCCAAATGTATTGTAAACACGTGTTTTAGATGTTAAATAATGTGAACTTAACGTTAAAAATATAAAAAGTATGATTAGTTTAATAGAAATGACTTAAGACGATATTTAGCGGATTCATCACCTGTATTTCAAAATTTTTTTACGACCTTTTATATTCACCCAAATGTATTGTAAAGACGTGTTTTAGATGTAAAATAATGTGAACTTAACGATAAAAATATAAAAAGTATGATTAGTTCAATACAAATGACTTTAAACGATATTTAGCGGAATTATCACCATTTTTTACCAAATTTTTTTTCTATTTTTTGTATTCACCCAAATGTATTGTAAATACGTGTTTTAGATGTAAAATAATGTGAACTTAACGATAAAAATATAAAAAGTATGATTAGTTCAATACAAATGACTTTAAACGATATTTAGCGGAATTATCACCATTTTTTACCAAATTTTTTTTCTATTTTTTGTATTCACCCAAATGTATTGTAAACACGTATTTTAGATGTAAAATAATGTGAACTTAACGTTAAAAATATAAAAAGTATGATTAGTTTAATAGAAATGACTTAAGACGATATTTAGCGGATTCATCACCTGTATTTCAAAATTTTTTTACGACCTTTTATATTCACCCAAATGTATTGTAAAGACGTGTTTTAGATGTAAAATAATGTGAACTTAACGATAAAAATATAAAAAGTATGATTAGTTCAATACAAATGACTTTAAACGATATTTAGCGGAATTATCACCATTTTTTACCCAATTTTTTCCCAAATTTTTTTTCTATTTTTTGTATTCACCCAAATGTATTGTAAATACGTGTTTTAGATGTAAAATAATGTGAACTTAACGATAAAAATATAAAAAGTATGATTAGTTCAATACAAATGACTTTAAACGATATTTAGCGGAATTATCACCATTTTTTACCCAATTTTTTCCCAAATTTTTTTTCTATTTTTTGTATTCACCCAAATGTATTGTAAACACGTGTTGTAGATGTAAAATAATGTGAACTTAACGTTAAAAATATAAAAAGTATGATTAGTTTAATAGAAATGACTTAAGACGATATTTAGCGGATTCATCACCTGTATTTCAAAATTTTTTTACGACCTTTTATATTCACCCAAATGTATTGTAAAGACGTGTTTTAGATGTAAAATAATGTGAACTTAACGATAAAAATATAAAAAGTATGATTAGTTCAATACAGATGACTTTAAACGATATTTAGCGGAATTATCACCATTTTTTACCAAATTTTTTCCCAAATTTTTTTTCTATTTTTTGTATTCACCCAAATGTATTGTAAACACGTGTTTTAGATGTAAAATAATGTGAACTTAACGTTAAAAATATAAAAAGTATGATTAGTTTAATAGAAATGACTTAAGACGATATTTAGCGGATTCATCACCTGTATTTCAAAATTTTTTTACGACCTTTTATATTCACCCAAATGTATTGTAAATACGTGTTTTAGATGTAAAATAATGTGAACTTAACGATAAAAATATAAAAAGTATGATTAGTTCAATACAAATGACTTTAAACGATATTTAGCGGAATTATCACCATTTTTTACCAAATTTTTTCCCAAATTTTTTTTCTATTTTTTGTATTCACCCAAATGTATTGTAAATACGTGTTTTAGATGTAAAATAATGTGAACTTAACGATAAAAATATAAAAAGTATGATTAGTTCAATACAAATGACTTTAAACGATATTTAGCGGAATTATCACCATTTTTTACCCAACTTTTTCCCAAATTTTTTTTCTATTTTTTGTATTCACCCAAATGTATTGTAAATACGTGTTTTAGATGTAAAATAATGTGAACTTAACGATAAAAATATAAAAAGTATGATTAGTTCAATACAAATGACTTTAAACGATATTTAGCGGAATTATCACCATTTTTTACCAAATTTTTTCCCAAATTTTTTTTCTATTTTTTGTATTCACCCAAATGTATTGTAAATACGTGTTTTAGATGTAAAATAATGTGAACTTAACGATAAAAATATAAAAAGTATGATTAGTTCAATACAAATGACTTTAAACGATATTTAGCGGAATTATCACCATTTTTTACCCAACTTTTTCCCAAATTTTTTTTCTATTTTTTGTATTCACCCAAATGTATTGTAAATACGTGTTTTAGATGTAAAATAATGTGAACTTAACGATAAAAATATAAAAAGTATGATTAGTTCAATACAAATGACTTTAAACGATATTTAGCGGAATTATCACCATTTTTTACCAAATTTTTTCCCAAATTTTTTTTCTATTTTTTGTATTCACCCAAATGTATTGTAAATACGTGTTTTAGATGTAAAATAATGTGAACTTAACGATAAAAATATAAAAAGTATGATTAGTTCAATACAAATGACTTTAAACGATATTTAGCGGAATTATCACCATTTTTTACCAAATTTTTTATCTATTTTTTCTATTCACCCAAATGTATTGTAAACACGTGTTTTAGATGTAAAATAATGTGAACTTAACGTTAAAAATATAAAAAGTATGATTAGTTTAATAGAAATGACTTAAGACGATATTTAGCGGATTCATCACCTGTATTTCAAAATTTTTTTACGACCTTTTATATTCACCCAAATGTATTGTAAAGACGTGTTTTAGATGTAAAATAATGTGAACTTAACGATAAAAATATAAAAAGTATGATTAGTTCAATACAAATGACTTTAAACGATATTTAGCGGAATTATCACAATTTTTTACCCAACTTTTCCCAAATTTTTTTTCTATTTTTTGTATTCACCCAAATGTATTGTAAACACGTGTTTTAGATGTTAAATAATGTGAACTTAACGTTAAAAATATAAAAAGTATGATTAGTTTAATAGAAATGACTTAAGACGATATTTAGCGGATTCATCACCTGTATTTCAAAATTTTTTTACGACCTTTTATATTCACCCAAATGTATTGTAAAGACGTGTTTTAGATGTAAAATAATGTGAACTTAACGATAAAAATATAAAAAGTATGATTAGTTCAATACAAATGACTTTAAACGATATTTAGCGGAATTATCACCATTTTTTACCAAATTTTTTTTCTATTTTTTGTATTCACCCAAATGTATTGTAAATACGTGTTTTAGATGTAAAATAATGTGAACTTAACGATAAAAATATAAAAAGTATGATTAGTTCAATACAAATGACTTTAAACGATATTTAGCGGAATTATCACCATTTTTTACCAAATTTTTTTTCTATTTTTTGTATTCACCCAAATGTATTGTAAACACGTATTTTAGATGTAAAATAATGTGAACTTAACGTTAAAAATATAAAAAGTATGATTAGTTTAATAGAAATGACTTAAGACGATATTTAGCGGATTCATCACCTGTATTTCAAAATTTTTTTACGACCTTTTATATTCACCCAAATGTATTGTAAAGACGTGTTTTAGATGTAAAATAATGTGAACTTAACGATAAAAATATAAAAAGTATGATTAGTTCAATACAAATGACTTTAAACGATATTTAGCGGAATTATCACCATTTTTTACCCAATTTTTTCCCAAATTTTTTTTCTATTTTTTGTATTCACCCAAATGTATTGTAAATACGTGTTTTAGATGTAAAATAATGTGAACTTAACGATAAAAATATAAAAAGTATGATTAGTTCAATACAAATGACTTTAAACGATATTTAGCGGAATTATCACCATTTTTTACCCAATTTTTTCCCAAATTTTTTTTCTATTTTTTGTATTCACCCAAATGTATTGTAAACACGTGTTGTAGATGTAAAATAATGTGAACTTAACGTTAAAAATATAAAAAGTATGATTAGTTTAATAGAAATGACTTAAGACGATATTTAGCGGATTCATCACCTGTATTTCAAAATTTTTTTACGACCTTTTATATTCACCCAAATGTATTGTAAAGACGTGTTTTAGATGTAAAATAATGTGAACTTAACGATAAAAATATAAAAAGTATGATTAGTTCAATACAGATGACTTTAAACGATATTTAGCGGAATTATCACCATTTTTTACCAAATTTTTTCCCAAATTTTTTTTCTATTTTTTGTATTCACCCAAATGTATTGTAAATACGTGTTTTAGATGTAAAATAATGTGAACTTAACGATAAAAATATAAAAAGTATGATTAGTTCAATACAAATGACTTTAAACGATATTTAGCGGAATTATCACCATTTTTTACCAAATTTTTTCCCAAATTTTTTTTCTATTTTTTGTATTCACCCAAATGTATTGTAAATACGTGTTTTAGATGTAAAATAATGTGAACTTAACGATAAAAATATAAAAAGTATGATTAGTTCAATACAAATGACTTTAAACGATATTTAGCGGAATTATCACCATTTTTTACCAAATTTTTTCCCAAATTTTTTTTCTATTTTTTGTATTCACCCAAATGTATTGTAAACACGTGTTTTAGATGTAAAATAATGTGAACTTAACGTTAAAAATATAAAAAGTATGATTAGTTTAATAGAAATGACTTAAGACGATATTTAGCGGATTCATCACCTGTATTTCAAAATTTTTTTACGACCTTTTATATTCACCCAAATGTATTGTAAATACGTGTTTTAGATGTAAAATAATGTGAACTTAACGATAAAAATATAAAAAGTATGATTAGTTCAATACAAATGACTTTAAACGATATTTTGCGGAATTATCACCATTTTTTACCCAACTTTTTCCCAAATTTTTTTTCTATTTTTTGTATTCACCCAAATGTATTGTAAATACGTGTTTTAGATGTAAAATAATGTGAACTTAACGATAAAAATATAAAAAGTATGATTAGTTCAATACAAATGACTTTAAACGATATTTAGCGGAATTATCACCATTTTTTACCAAATTTTTTCCCAAATTTTTTTTCTATTTTTTGTATTCACCCAAATGTATTGTAAATACGTGTTTTAGATGTAAAATAATGTGAACTTAACGATAAAAATATAAAAAGTATGATTAGTTCAATACAAATGACTTTAAACGATATTTAGCGGAATTATCACCATTTTTTACCAAATTTTTTATCTATTTTTTCTATTCACCCAAATGTATTGTAAACACGTGTTTTAGATGTAAAATAATGTGAACTTAACGTTAAAAATATAAAAAGTATGATTAGTTTAATAGAAATGACTTAAGACGATATTTAGCGGATTCATCACCTGTATTTCAAAATTTTTTTACGACCTTTTATATTCACCCAAATGTATTGTAAAGACGTGTTTTAGATGTAAAATAATGTGAACTTAACGATAAAAATATAAAAAGTATGATTAGTTCAATACAAATGACTTTAAACGATATTTAGCGGAATTATCACAATTTTTTACCCAACTTTTCCCAAATTTTTTTTCTATTTTTTGTATTCACCCAAATGTATTGTAAACACGTGTTTTAGATGTTAAATAATGTGAACTTAACGTTAAAAATATAAAAAGTATGATTAGTTTAATAGAAATGACTTAAGACGATATTTAGCGGATTCATCACCTGTATTTCAAAATTTTTTTACGACCTTTTATATTCACCCAAATGTATTGTAAAGACGTGTTTTAGATGTAAAATAATGTGAACTTAACGATAAAAATATAAAAAGTATGATTAGTTCAATACAAATGACTTTAAACGATATTTAGCGGAATTATCACCATTTTTTACCAAATTTTTTTTCTATTTTTTGTATTCACCCAAATGTATTGTAAATACGTGTTTTAGATGTAAAATAATGTGAACTTAACGATAAAAATATAAAAAGTATGATTAGTTCAATACAAATGACTTTAAACGATATTTAGCGGAATTATCACCATTTTTTACCAAATTTTTTTTCTATTTTTTGTATTCACCCAAATGTATTGTAAACACGTATTTTAGATGTAAAATAATGTGAACTTAACGTTAAAAATATAAAAAGTATGATTAGTTTAATAGAAATGACTTAAGACGATATTTAGCGGATTCATCACCTGTATTTCAAAATTTTTTTACGACCTTTTATATTCACCCAAATGTATTGTAAAGACGTGTTTTAGATGTAAAATAATGTGAACTTAACGATAAAAATATAAAAAGTATGATTAGTTCAATACAAATGACTTTAAACGATATTTAGCGGAATTATCACCATTTTTTACCCAATTTTTTCCCAAATTTTTTTTCTATTTTTTGTATTCACCCAAATGTATTGTAAATACGTGTTTTAGATGTAAAATAATGTGAACTTAACGATAAAAATATAAAAAGTATGATTAGTTCAATACAAATGACTTTAAACGATATTTAGCGGAATTATCACCATTTTTTACCCAATTTTTTCCCAAATTTTTTTTCTATTTTTTGTATTCACCCAAATGTATTGTAAACACGTGTTGTAGATGTAAAATAATGTGAACTTAACGTTAAAAATATAAAAAGTATGATTAGTTTAATAGAAATGACTTAAGACGATATTTAGCGGATTCATCACCTGTATTTCAAAATTTTTTTACGACCTTTTATATTCACCCAAATGTATTGTAAAGACGTGTTTTAGATGTAAAATAATGTGAACTTAACGATAAAAATATAAAAAGTATGATTAGTTCAATACAGATGACTTTAAACGATATTTAGCGGAATTATCACCATTTTTTACCAAATTTTTTCCCAAATTTTTTTTCTATTTTTTGTATTCACCCAAATGTATTGTAAATACGTGTTTTAGATGTAAAATAATGTGAACTTAACGATAAAAATATAAAAAGTATGATTAGTTCAATACAAATGACTTTAAACGATATTTAGCGGAATTATCACCATTTTTTACCAAATTTTTTCCCAAATTTTTTTTCTATTTTTTGTATTCACCCAAATGTATTGTAAATACGTGTTTTAGATGTAAAATAATGTGAACTTAACGATAAAAATATAAAAAGTATGATTAGTTCAATACAAATGACTTTAAACGATATTTAGCGGAATTATCACCATTTTTTACCAAATTTTTTCCCAAATTTTTTTTCTATTTTTTGTATTCACCCAAATGTATTGTAAACACGTGTTTTAGATGTAAAATAATGTGAACTTAACGTTAAAAATATAAAAAGTATGATTAGTTTAATAGAAATGACTTAAGACGATATTTAGCGGATTCATCACCTGTATTTCAAAATTTTTTTACGACCTTTTATATTCACCCAAATGTATTGTAAATACGTGTTTTAGATGTAAAATAATGTGAACTTAACGATAAAAATATAAAAAGTATGATTAGTTCAATACAAATGACTTTAAACGATATTTAGCGGAATTATCACCATTTTTTACCAAATTTTTTCCCAAATTTTTTTTCTATTTTTTGTATTCACCCAAATGTATTGTAAATACGTGTTTTAGATGTAAAATAATGTGAACTTAACGATAAAAATATAAAAAGTATGATTAGTTCAATACAAATGACTTTAAACGATATTTAGCGGAATTATCACCATTTTTTACCAAATTTTTTCCCAAATTTTTTTTCTATTTTTTGTATTCACCCAAATGTATTGTAAATACGTGTTTTAGATGTAAAATAATGTGAACTTAACGATAAAAATATAAAAAGTATGATTAGTTCAATACAAATGACTTTAAACGATATTTAGCGGAATTATCACCATTTTTTACCCAACTTTTTCCCAAATTTTTTTTCTATTTTTTGTATTCACCCAAATGTATTGTAAATACGTGTTTTAGATGTAAAATAATGTGAACTTAACGATAAAAATATAAAAAGTATGATTAGTTCAATACAAATGACTTTAAACGATATTTAGCGGAATTATCACCATTTTTTACCAAATTTTTTCCCAAATTTTTTTTCTATTTTTTGTATTCACCCAAATGTATTGTAAATACGTGTTTTAGATGTAAAATAATGTGAACTTAACGATAAAAATATAAAAAGTATGATTAGTTCAATACAAATGACTTTAAACGATATTTAGCGGAATTATCACCATTTTTTACCAAATTTTTTATCTATTTTTTCTATTCACCCAAATGTATTGTAAACACGTGTTTTAGATGTAAAATAATGTGAACTTAACGTTAAAAATATAAAAAGTATGATTAGTTTAATAGAAATGACTTAAGACGATATTTAGCGGATTCATCACCTGTATTTCAAAATTTTTTTACGACCTTTTATATTCACCCAAATGTATTGTAAAGACGTGTTTTAGATGTAAAATAATGTGAACTTAACGATAAAAATATAAAAAGTATGATTAGTTCAATACAAATGACTTTAAACGATATTTAGCGGAATTATCACAATTTTTTACCCAACTTTTCCCAAATTTTTTTTCTATTTTTTGTATTCACCCAAATGTATTGTAAACACGTGTTTTAGATGTTAAATAATGTGAACTTAACGTTAAAAATATAAAAAGTATGATTAGTTTAATAGAAATGACTTAAGACGATATTTAGCGGATTCATCACCTGTATTTCAAAATTTTTTTACGACCTTTTATATTCACCCAAATGTATTGTAAAGACGTGTTTTAGATGTAAAATAATGTGAACTTAACGATAAAAATATAAAAAGTATGATTAGTTCAATACAAATGACTTTAAACGATATTTAGCGGAATTATCACCATTTTTTACCAAATTTTTTTTCTATTTTTTGTATTCACCCAAATGTATTGTAAATACGTGTTTTAGATGTAAAATAATGTGAACTTAACGATAAAAATATAAAAAGTATGATTAGTTCAATACAAATGACTTTAAACGATATTTAGCGGAATTATCACCATTTTTTACCAAATTTTTTTTCTATTTTTTGTATTCACCCAAATGTATTGTAAACACGTATTTTAGATGTAAAATAATGTGAACTTAACGTTAAAAATATAAAAAGTATGATTAGTTTAATAGAAATGACTTAAGACGATATTTAGCGGATTCATCACCTGTATTTCAAAATTTTTTTACGACCTTTTATATTCACCCAAATGTATTGTAAAGACGTGTTTTAGATGTAAAATAATGTGAACTTAACGATAAAAATATAAAAAGTATGATTAGTTCAATACAAATGACTTTAAACGATATTTAGCGGAATTATCACCATTTTTTACCCAATTTTTTCCCAAATTTTTTTTCTATTTTTTGTATTCACCCAAATGTATTGTAAATACGTGTTTTAGATGTAAAATAATGTGAACTTAACGATAAAAATATAAAAAGTATGATTAGTTCAATACAAATGACTTTAAACGATATTTAGCGGAATTATCACCATTTTTTACCCAATTTTTTCCCAAATTTTTTTTCTATTTTTTGTATTCACCCAAATGTATTGTAAACACGTGTTGTAGATGTAAAATAATGTGAACTTAACGTTAAAAATATAAAAAGTATGATTAGTTTAATAGAAATGACTTAAGACGATATTTAGCGGATTCATCACCTGTATTTCAAAATTTTTTTACGACCTTTTATATTCACCCAAATGTATTGTAAAGACGTGTTTTAGATGTAAAATAATGTGAACTTAACGATAAAAATATAAAAAGTATGATTAGTTCAATACAGATGACTTTAAACGATATTTAGCGGAATTATCACCATTTTTTACCAAATTTTTTCCCAAATTTTTTTTCTATTTTTTGTATTCACCCAAATGTATTGTAAATACGTGTTTTAGATGTAAAATAATGTGAACTTAACGATAAAAATATAAAAAGTATGATTAGTTCAATACAAATGACTTTAAACGATATTTAGCGGAATTATCACCATTTTTTACCAAATTTTTTCCCAAATTTTTTTTCTATTTTTTGTATTCACCCAAATGTATTGTAAATACGTGTTTTAGATGTAAAATAATGTGAACTTAACGATAAAAATATAAAAAGTATGATTAGTTCAATACAAATGACTTTAAACGATATTTAGCGGAATTATCACCATTTTTTACCAAATTTTTTCCCAAATTTTTTTTCTATTTTTTGTATTCACCCAAATGTATTGTAAACACGTGTTTTAGATGTAAAATAATGTGAACTTAACGTTAAAAATATAAAAAGTATGATTAGTTTAATAGAAATGACTTAAGACGATATTTAGCGGATTCATCACCTGTATTTCAAAATTTTTTTACGACCTTTTATATTCACCCAAATGTATTGTAAATACGTGTTTTAGATGTAAAATAATGTGAACTTAACGATAAAAATATAAAAAGTATGATTAGTTCAATACAAATGACTTTAAACGATATTTAGCGGAATTATCACCATTTTTTACCCAACTTTTTCCCAAATTTTTTTTCTATTTTTGGTATTCACCCAAATGTATTGTAAATACGTGTTTTAGATGTAAAATAATGTGAACTTAACGATAAAAATATAAAAAGTATGATTAGTTCAATACAAATGACTTTAAACGATATTTAGCGGAATTATCACCATTTTTTACCAAATTTTTTCCCAAATTTTTTTTCTATTTTTTGTATTCACCCAAATGTATTGTAAATACGTGTTTTAGATGTAAAATAATGTGAACTTAACGATAAAAATATAAAAAGTATGATTAGTTCAATACAAATGACTTTAAACGATATTTAGCGGAATTATCACCATTTTTTACCCAACTTTTTCCCAAATTTTTTTTCTATTTTTTGTATTCACCCAAATGTATTGTAAACACGTATTTTAGATGTAAAATAATGTGAACTTAACGTTAAAAATATAAAAAGTATGATTAGTTTAATAGAAATGACTTAAGACGATATTTAGCGGAATTATCACCATTTTTTACCAAATTTTTTCCCAAATTTTTTTTCTATTTTTTGTATTCACCCAAATGTATTGTAAATACGTGTTTTAGATGTAAAATAATGTGAACTTAACGATAAAAATATAAAAAGTATGATTAGTTCAATACAAATGACTTTAAACGATATTTAGCGGAATTATCACCATTTTTTACCAAATTTTTTCCCAAATTTTATTTCTATTTTTTGTATTCACCCAAATGTATTGTAAATACGTGTTTTAGATGTAAAATAATGTGAACTTAACGATAAAAATATAAAAAGTATGATTAGTTCAATACAAATGACTTTAAACGATATTTAGCGGAATTATCACCATTTTTTACCCAACTTTTTCCCAAATTTTTTTTCTATTTTTGGTATTCACCCAAATGTATTGTAAATACGTGTTTTAGATGTAAAATAATGTGAACTTAACGATAAAAATATAAAAAGTATGATTAGTTCAATACAAATGACTTTAAACGATATTTAGCGGAATTATCACCATTTTTTACCAAATTTTTTCCCAAATTTTTTTTCTATTTTTTGTATTCACCCAAATGTATTGTAAATACGTGTTTTAGATGTAAAATAATGTGAACTTAACGATAAAAATATAAAAAGTATGATTAGTTCAATACAAATGACTTTAAACGATATTTAGCGGAATTATCACCATTTTTTACCCAACTTTTTCCCAAATTTTTTTTCTATTTTTTGTATTCACCCAAATGTATTGTAAACACGTATTTTAGATGTAAAATAATGTGAACTTAACGTTAAAAATATAAAAAGTATGATTAGTTTAATAGAAATGACTTAAGACGATATTTAGCGGAATTATCACCATTTTTTACCAAATTTTTTCCCAAATTTTTTTTCTATTTTTTGTATTCACCCAAATGTATTGTAAATACGTGTTTTAGATGTAAAATAATGTGAACTTAACGATAAAAATATAAAAAGTATGATTAGTTCAATACAAATGACTTTAAACGATATTTAGCGGAATTATCACCATTTTTTACCAAATTTTTTCCCAAATTTTATTTCTATTTTTTGTATTCACCCAAATGTATTGTAAATACGTGTTTTAGATGTAAAATAATGTGAACTTAACGATAAAAATATAAAAAGTATGATTAGTTCAATACAAATGACTTTAAACGATATTTAGCGGAATTATCACCATTTTTTACCCAACTTTTTCCCAAATTTTTTTTCTATTTTTTGTATTCACCCAAATGTATTGTAAATACGTGTTTTAGATGTAAAATAATGTGAACTTAACGATAAAAATATAAAAAGTATGATTAGTTCAATACAAATGACTTTAAACGATATTTAGCGGAATTATCACCATTTTTTACCAAATTTTTTCCCAAATTTTTTTTCTATTTTTTGTATTCACCCAAATGTATTGTAAATACGTGTTTTAGATGTAAAATAATGTGAACTTAACGATAAAAATATAAAAAGTATGATTAGTTCAATACAAATGACTTTAAACGATATTTAGCGGAATTATCACCATTTTTTACCCAACTTTTTCCCAAATTTTTTTTCTATTTTTTCTATTCACCCAAATGTATTGTAAATACGTGTTTTAGATGTAAAATAATGTGAACTTAACGATAAAAATATAAAAAGTATGATTAGTTCAATACAAATGACTTTAAACGATATTTAGCGGAATTATCACCATTTTTTACCAAATTTTTTCCCAAATTTTTTTTCTATTTTTTGTATTCACCCAAATGTATTGTAAATACGTGTTTTAGATGTAAAATAATGTGAACTTAACGATAAAAATATAAAAAGTATGATTAGTTCAATACAAATGACTTTAAACGATATTTAGCGGAATTATCACCATTTTTTACCAAATTTTTTATCTATTTTTTCTATTCACCCAAATGTATTGTAAACACGTGTTTTAGATGTAAAATAATGTGAACTTAACGTTAAAAATATAAAAAGTATGATTAGTTTAATAGAAATGACTTAAGACGATATTTAGCGGATTCATCACCTGTATTTCAAAATTTTTTTACGACCTTTTATATTCACCCAAATGTATTGTAAAGACGTGTTTTAGATGTAAAATAATGTGAACTTAACGATAAAAATATAAAAAGTATGATTAGTTCAATACAAATGACTTTAAACGATATTTAGCGGAATTATCACAATTTTTTACCCAACTTTTCCCAAATTTTTTTTCTATTTTTTGTATTCACCCAAATGTATTGTAAACACGTGTTTTAGATGTTAAATAATGTGAACTTAACGTTAAAAATATAAAAAGTATGATTAGTTTAATAGAAATGACTTAAGACGATATTTAGCGGATTCATCACCTGTATTTCAAAATTTTTTTACGACCTTTTATATTCACCCAAATGTATTGTAAAGACGTGTTTTAGATGTAAAATAATGTGAACTTAACGATAAAAATATAAAAAGTATGATTAGTTCAATACAAATGACTTTAAACGATATTTAGCGGAATTATCACCATTTTTTACCAAATTTTTTTTCTATTTTTTGTATTCACCCAAATGTATTGTAAATACGTGTTTTAGATGTAAAATAATGTGAACTTAACGATAAAAATATAAAAAGTATGATTAGTTCAATACAAATGACTTTAAACGATATTTAGCGGAATTATCACCATTTTTTACCAAATTTTTTTTCTATTTTTTGTATTCACCCAAATGTATTGTAAACACGTATTTTAGATGTAAAATAATGTGAACTTAACGTTAAAAATATAAAAAGTATGATTAGTTTAATAGAAATGACTTAAGACGATATTTAGCGGATTCATCACCTGTATTTCAAAATTTTTTTACGACCTTTTATATTCACCCAAATGTATTGTAAAGACGTGTTTTAGATGTAAAATAATGTGAACTTAACGATAAAAATATAAAAAGTATGATTAGTTCAATACAAATGACTTTAAACGATATTTAGCGGAATTATCACCATTTTTTACCCAATTTTTTCCCAAATTTTTTTTCTATTTTTTGTATTCACCCAAATGTATTGTAAATACGTGTTTTAGATGTAAAATAATGTGAACTTAACGATAAAAATATAAAAAGTATGATTAGTTCAATACAAATGACTTTAAACGATATTTAGCGGAATTATCACCATTTTTTACCCAATTTTTTCCCAAATTTTTTTTCTATTTTTTGTATTCACCCAAATGTATTGTAAACACGTGTTTTAGATGTAAAATAATGTGAACTTAACGTTAAAAATATAAAAAGTATGATTAGTTTAATAGAAATGACTTAAGACGATATTTAGCGGATTCATCACCTGTATTTCAAAATTTTTTTACGACCTTTTATATTCACCCAAATGTATTGTAAATACGTGTTTTAGATGTAAAATAATGTGAACTTAACGATAAAAATATAAAAAGTATGATTAGTTCAATACAAATGACTTTAAACGATATTTAGCGGAATTATCACCATTTTTTACCAAATTTTTTCCCAAATTTTTTTTCTATTTTTTGTATTCACCCAAATGTATTGTAAATACGTGTTTTAGATGTAAAATAATGTGAACTTAACGATAAAAATATAAAAAGTATGATTAGTTCAATACAAATGACTTTAAACGATATTTAGCGGAATTATCACCATTTTTTACCAAATTTTTTCCCAAATTTTTTTTCTATTTTTTGTATTCACCCAAATGTATTGTAAATACGTGTTTTAGATGTAAAATAATGTGAACTTAACGATAAAAATATAAAAAGTATGATTAGTTCAATACAAATGACTTTAAACGATATTTAGCGGAATTATCACCATTTTTTACCCAACTTTTTCCCAAATTTTTTTTCTATTTTTTGTATTCACCCAAATGTATTGTAAACACGTATTTTAGATGTAAAATAATGTGAACTTAACGTTAAAAATATAAAAAGTATGATTAGTTTAATAGAAATGACTTAAGACGATATTTAGCGGAATTATCACCATTTTTTACCAAATTTTTTCCCAAATTTTTTTTCTATTTTTTGTATTCACCCAAATGTATTGTAAATACGTGTTTTAGATGTAAAATAATGTGAACTTAACGATAAAAATATAAAAAGTATGATTAGTTCAATACAAATGACTTTAAACGATATTTAGCGGAATTATCACCATTTTTTACCAAATTTTTTCCCAAATTTTATTTCTATTTTTTGTATTCACCCAAATGTATTGTAAATACGTGTTTTAGATGTAAAATAATGTGAACTTAACGATAAAAATATAAAAAGTATGATTAGTTCAATACAAATGACTTTAAACGATATTTAGCGGAATTATCACCATTTTTTACCCAACTTTTTCCCAAATTTTTTTTCTATTTTTTGTATTCACCCAAATGTATTGTAAATACGTGTTTTAGATGTAAAATAATGTGAACTTAACGATAAAAATATAAAAAGTATGATTAGTTCAATACAAATGACTTTAAACGATATTTAGCGGAATTATCACCATTTTTTACCAAATTTTTTCCCAAATTTTTTTTCTATTTTTTGTATTCACCCAAATGTATTGTAAATACGTGTTTTAGATGTAAAATAATGTGAACTTAACGATAAAAATATAAAAAGTATGATTAGTTCAATACAAATGACTTTAAACGATATTTAGCGGAATTATCACCATTTTTTACCCAACTTTTTCCCAAATTTTTTTTCTATTTTTTCTATTCACCCAAATGTATTGTAAATACGTGTTTTAGATGTAAAATAATGTGAACTTAACGATAAAAATATAAAAAGTATGATTAGTTCAATACAAATGACTTTAAACGATATTTAGCGGAATTATCACCATTTTTTACCAAATTTTTTCCCAAATTTTTTTTCTATTTTTTGTATTCACCCAAATGTATTGTAAATACGTGTTTTAGATGTAAAATAATGTGAACTTAACGATAAAAATATAAAAAGTATGATTAGTTCAATACAAATGACTTTAAACGATATTTAGCGGAATTATCACCATTTTTTACCAAATTTTTTATCTATTTTTTCTATTCACCCAAATGTATTGTAAACACGTGTTTTAGATGTAAAATAATGTGAACTTAACGTTAAAAATATAAAAAGTATGATTAGTTTAATAGAAATGACTTAAGACGATATTTAGCGGATTCATCACCTGTATTTCAAAATTTTTTTACGACCTTTTATATTCACCCAAATGTATTGTAAAGACGTGTTTTAGATGTAAAATAATGTGAACTTAACGATAAAAATATAAAAAGTATGATTAGTTCAATACAAATGACTTTAAACGATATTTAGCGGAATTATCACAATTTTTTACCCAACTTTTCCCAAATTTTTTTTCTATTTTTTGTATTCACCCAAATGTATTGTAAACACGTGTTTTAGATGTTAAATAATGTGAACTTAACGTTAAAAATATAAAAAGTATGATTAGTTTAATAGAAATGACTTAAGACGATATTTAGCGGATTCATCACCTGTATTTCAAAATTTTTTTACGACCTTTTATATTCACCCAAATGTATTGTAAAGACGTGTTTTAGATGTAAAATAATGTGAACTTAACGATAAAAATATAAAAAGTATGATTAGTTCAATACAAATGACTTTAAACGATATTTAGCGGAATTATCACCATTTTTTACCAAATTTTTTTTCTATTTTTTGTATTCACCCAAATGTATTGTAAATACGTGTTTTAGATGTAAAATAATGTGAACTTAACGATAAAAATATAAAAAGTATGATTAGTTCAATACAAATGACTTTAAACGATATTTAGCGGAATTATCACCATTTTTTACCAAATTTTTTTTCTATTTTTTGTATTCACCCAAATGTATTGTAAACACGTATTTTAGATGTAAAATAATGTGAACTTAACGTTAAAAATATAAAAAGTATGATTAGTTTAATAGAAATGACTTAAGACGATATTTAGCGGATTCATCACCTGTATTTCAAAATTTTTTTACGACCTTTTATATTCACCCAAATGTATTGTAAAGACGTGTTTTAGATGTAAAATAATGTGAACTTAACGATAAAAATATAAAAAGTATGATTAGTTCAATACAAATGACTTTAAACGATATTTAGCGGAATTATCACCATTTTTTACCCAATTTTTTCCCAAATTTTTTTTCTATTTTTTGTATTCACCCAAATGTATTGTAAATACGTGTTTTAGATGTAAAATAATGTGAACTTAACGATAAAAATATAAAAAGTATGATTAGTTCAATACAAATGACTTTAAACGATATTTAGCGGAATTATCACCATTTTTTACCCAATTTTTTCCCAAATTTTTTTTCTATTTTTTGTATTCACCCAAATGTATTGTAAACACGTGTTTTAGATGTAAAATAATGTGAACTTAACGTTAAAAATATAAAAAGTATGATTAGTTTAATAGAAATGACTTAAGACGATATTTAGCGGATTCATCACCTGTATTTCAAAATTTTTTTACGACCTTTTATATTCACCCAAATGTATTGTAAATACGTGTTTTAGATGTAAAATAATGTGAACTTAACGATAAAAATATAAAAAGTATGATTAGTTCAATACAAATGACTTTAAACGATATTTAGCGGAATTATCACCATTTTTTACCCAACTTTTTCCCAAATTTTTTTTCTATTTTTGGTATTCACCCAAATGTATTGTAAATACGTGTTTTAGATGTAAAATAATGTGAACTTAACGATAAAAATATAAAAAGTATGATTAGTTCAATACAAATGACTTTAAACGATATTTAGCGGAATTATCACCATTTTTTACCAAATTTTTTCCCAAATTTTTTTTCTATTTTTTGTATTCACCCAAATGTATTGTAAATACGTGTTTTAGATGTAAAATAATGTGAACTTAACGATAAAAATATAAAAAGTATGATTAGTTCAATACAAATGACTTTAAACGATATTTAGCGGAATTATCACCATTTTTTACCCAACTTTTTCCCAAATTTTTTTTCTATTTTTTGTATTCACCCAAATGTATTGTAAACACGTATTTTAGATGTAAAATAATGTGAACTTAACGTTAAAAATATAAAAAGTATGATTAGTTTAATAGAAATGACTTAAGACGATATTTAGCGGAATTATCACCATTTTTTACCAAATTTTTTCCCAAATTTTTTTTCTATTTTTTGTATTCACCCAAATGTATTGTAAATACGTGTTTTAGATGTAAAATAATGTGAACTTAACGATAAAAATATAAAAAGTATGATTAGTTCAATACAAATGACTTTAAACGATATTTAGCGGAATTATCACCATTTTTTACCAAATTTTTTCCCAAATTTTATTTCTATTTTTTGTATTCACCCAAATGTATTGTAAATACGTGTTTTAGATGTAAAATAATGTGAACTTAACGATAAAAATATAAAAAGTATGATTAGTTCAATACAAATGACTTTAAACGATATTTAGCGGAATTATCACCATTTTTTACCCAACTTTTTCCCAAATTTTTTTTCTATTTTTTGTATTCACCCAAATGTATTGTAAATACGTGTTTTAGATGTAAAATAATGTGAACTTAACGATAAAAATATAAAAAGTATGATTAGTTCAATACAAATGACTTTAAACGATATTTAGCGGAATTATCACCATTTTTTACCAAATTTTTTCCCAAATTTTTTTTCTATTTTTTGTATTCACCCAAATGTATTGTAAATACGTGTTTTAGATGTAAAATAATGTGAACTTAACGATAAAAATATAAAAAGTATGATTAGTTCAATACAAATGACTTTAAACGATATTTAGCGGAATTATCACCATTTTTTACCCAACTTTTTCCCAAATTTTTTTTCTATTTTTTCTATTCACCCAAATGTATTGTAAATACGTGTTTTAGATGTAAAATAATGTGAACTTAACGATAAAAATATAAAAAGTATGATTAGTTCAATACAAATGACTTTAAACGATATTTAGCGGAATTATCACCATTTTTTACCAAATTTTTTCCCAAATTTTTTTTCTATTTTTTGTATTCACCCAAATGTATTGTAAATACGTGTTTTAGATGTAAAATAATGTGAACTTAACGATAAAAATATAAAAAGTATGATTAGTTCAATACAAATGACTTTAAACGATATTTAGCGGAATTATCACCATTTTTTACCAAATTTTTTATCTATTTTTTCTATTCACCCAAATGTATTGTAAACACGTGTTTTAGATGTAAAATAATGTGAACTTAACGTTAAAAATATAAAAAGTATGATTAGTTTAATAGAAATGACTTAAGACGATATTTAGCGGATTCATCACCTGTATTTCAAAATTTTTTTACGACCTTTTATATTCACCCAAATGTATTGTAAAGACGTGTTTTAGATGTAAAATAATGTGAACTTAACGATAAAAATATAAAAAGTATGATTAGTTCAATACAAATGACTTTAAACGATATTTAGCGGAATTATCACAATTTTTTACCCAACTTTTCCCAAATTTTTTTTCTATTTTTTGTATTCACCCAAATGTATTGTAAACACGTGTTTTAGATGTTAAATAATGTGAACTTAACGTTAAAAATATAAAAAGTATGATTAGTTTAATAGAAATGACTTAAGACGATATTTAGCGGATTCATCACCTGTATTTCAAAATTTTTTTACGACCTTTTATATTCACCCAAATGTATTGTAAAGACGTGTTTTAGATGTAAAATAATGTGAACTTAACGATAAAAATATAAAAAGTATGATTAGTTCAATACAAATGACTTTAAACGATATTTAGCGGAATTATCACCATTTTTTACCAAATTTTTTTTCTATTTTTTGTATTCACCCAAATGTATTGTAAATACGTGTTTTAGATGTAAAATAATGTGAACTTAACGATAAAAATATAAAAAGTATGATTAGTTCAATACAAATGACTTTAAACGATATTTAGCGGAATTATCACCATTTTTTACCAAATTTTTTTTCTATTTTTTGTATTCACCCAAATGTATTGTAAACACGTATTTTAGATGTAAAATAATGTGAACTTAACGTTAAAAATATAAAAAGTATGATTAGTTTAATAGAAATGACTTAAGACGATATTTAGCGGATTCATCACCTGTATTTCAAAATTTTTTTACGACCTTTTATATTCACCCAAATGTATTGTAAAGACGTGTTTTAGATGTAAAATAATGTGAACTTAACGATAAAAATATAAAAAGTATGATTAGTTCAATACAAATGACTTTAAACGATATTTAGCGGAATTATCACCATTTTTTACCAAATTTTTTCCCAAATTTTTTTTCTATTTTTTGTATTCACCCAAATGTATTGTAAATACGTGTTTTAGATGTAAAATAATGTGAACTTAACGATAAAAATATAAAAAGTATGATTAGTTCAATACAAATGACTTTAAACGATATTTAGCGGAATTATCACCATTTTTTACCCAATTTTTTCCCAAATTTTTTTTCTATTTTTTGTATTCACCCAAATGTATTGTAAATACGTGTTTTAGATGTAAAATAATGTGAACTTAACGATAAAAATATAAAAAGTATGATTAGTTCAATACAAATGACTTTAAACGATATTTAGCGGAATTATCACCATTTTTTACCCAACTTTTTCCCAAATTTTTTTTCTATTTTTTGTATTCACCCAAATGTATTGTAAATACGTGTTTTAGATGTAAAATAATGTGAACTTAACGATAAAAATATAAAAAGTATGATTAGTTCAATACAAATGACTTTAAACGATATTTAGCGGAATTATCACCATTTTTTACCAAATTTTTTCCCAAATTTTTTTTCTATTTTTTGTATTCACCCAAATGTATTGTAAATACGTGTTTTAGATGTAAAATAATGTGAACTTAACGATAAAAATATAAAAAGTATGATTAGTTCAATACAAATGACTTTAAACGATATTTAGCGGAATTATCACCATTTTTTACCCAACTTTTTCCCAAATTTTTTTTCTATTTTTTCTATTCACCCAAATGTATTGTAAATACGTGTTTTAGATGTAAAATAATGTGAACTTAACGATAAAAATATAAAAAGTATGATTAGTTCAATACAAATGACTTTAAACGATATTTAGCGGAATTATCACCATTTTTTACCAAATTTTTTCCCAAATTTTTTTTCTATTTTTTGTATTCACCCAAATGTATTGTAAATACGTGTTTTAGATGTAAAATAATGTGAACTTAACGATAAAAATATAAAAAGTATGATTAGTTCAATACAAATGACTTTAAACGATATTTAGCGGAATTATCACCATTTTTTACCAAATTTTTTATCTATTTTTTCTATTCACCCAAATGTATTGTAAACACGTGTTTTAGATGTAAAATAATGTGAACTTAACGTTAAAAATATAAAAAGTATGATTAGTTTAATAGAAATGACTTAAGACGATATTTAGCGGATTCATCACCTGTATTTCAAAATTTTTTTACGACCTTTTATATTCACCCAAATGTATTGTAAAGACGTGTTTTAGATGTAAAATAATGTGAACTTAACGATAAAAATATAAAAAGTATGATTAGTTCAATACAAATGACTTTAAACGATATTTAGCGGAATTATCACAATTTTTTACCCAACTTTTCCCAAATTTTTTTTCTATTTTTTGTATTCACCCAAATGTATTGTAAACACGTGTTTTAGATGTTAAATAATGTGAACTTAACGTTAAAAATATAAAAAGTATGATTAGTTTAATAGAAATGACTTAAGACGATATTTAGCGGATTCATCACCTGTATTTCAAAATTTTTTTACGACCTTTTATATTCACCCAAATGTATTGTAAAGACGTGTTTTAGATGTAAAATAATGTGAACTTAACGATAAAAATATAAAAAGTATGATTAGTTCAATACAAATGACTTTAAACGATATTTAGCGGAATTATCACCATTTTTTACCAAATTTTTTTTCTATTTTTTGTATTCACCCAAATGTATTGTAAATACGTGTTTTAGATGTAAAATAATGTGAACTTAACGATAAAAATATAAAAAGTATGATTAGTTCAATACAAATGACTTTAAACGATATTTAGCGGAATTATCACCATTTTTTACCAAATTTTTTTTCTATTTTTTGTATTCACCCAAATGTATTGTAAACA
The DNA here is from genome assembly GCF_037042655.1 of Diuraphis noxia. Taxonomy (NCBI): domain Eukaryota; kingdom Metazoa; phylum Arthropoda; class Insecta; order Hemiptera; family Aphididae; genus Diuraphis; species Diuraphis noxia. The sequence goes on from NW_028301718.1 coordinate 1,224,893, forward strand.
CGTATTTTAGATGTAAAATAATGTGAACTTAACGTTAAAAATATAAAAAGTATGATTAGTTTAATAGAAATGACTTAAGACGATATTTAGCGGATTCATCACCTGTATTTCAAAATTTTTTTACGACCTTTTATATTCACCCAAATGTATTGTAAAGACGTGTTTTAGATGTAAAATAATGTGAACTTAACGATAAAAATATAAAAAGTATGATTAGTTCAATACAAATGACTTTAAACGATATTTAGCGGAATTATCACCATTTTTTACCCAATTTTTTCCCAAATTTTTTTTCTATTTTTTGTATTCACCCAAATGTATTGTAAATACGTGTTTTAGATGTAAAATAATGTGAACTTAACGATAAAAATATAAAAAGTATGATTAGTTCAATACAAATGACTTTAAACGATATTTAGCGGAATTATCACCATTTTTTACCCAATTTTTTCCCAAATTTTTTTTCTATTTTTTGTATTCACCCAAATGTATTGTAAACACGTGTTTTAGATGTAAAATAATGTGAACTTAACGTTAAAAATATAAAAAGTATGATTAGTTTAATAGAAATGACTTAAGACGATATTTAGCGGATTCATCACCTGTATTTCAAAATTTTTTTACGACCTTTTATATTCACCCAAATGTATTGTAAATACGTGTTTTAGATGTAAAATAATGTGAACTTAACGATAAAAATATAAAAAGTATGATTAGTTCATTTACAAATGACTTTAAACGATATTTAGCGGAATTATCACCATTTTTTACCCAACTTTTTCCCAAATTTTTTTTCTATTTTTGGTATTCACCCAAATGTATTGTAAATACGTGTTTTAGATGTAAAATAATGTGAACTTAACGATAAAAATATAAAAAGTATGATTAGTTCAATACAAATGACTTTAAACGATATTTAGCGGAATTATCACCATTTTTTACCAAATTTTTTCCCAAATTTTTTTTCTATTTTTTGTATTCACCCAAATGTATTGTAAATACGTGTTTTAGATGTAAAATAATGTGAACTTAACGATAAAAATATAAAAAGTATGATTAGTTCAATACAAATGACTTTAAACGATATTTAGCGGAATTATCACAATTTTTTACCCAACTTTTCCCAAATTTTTTTTCTATTTTTTGTATTCACCCAAATGTATTGTAAACACGTGTTTTAGATGTTAAATAATGTGAACTTAACGTTAAAAATATAAAAAGTATGATTAGTTTAATAGAAATGACTTAAGACGATATTTAGCGGATTCATCACCTGTATTTCAAAATTTTTTTACGACCTTTTATATTCACCCAAATGTATTGTAAAGACGTGTTTTAGATGTAAAATAATGTGAACTTAACGATAAAAATATAAAAAGTATTATTAGTTCAATACAAATGACTTTAAACGATATTTAGCGGAATTATCACCATTTTTTACCAAATTTTTTTTCTATTTTTTGTATTCACCCAAATGTATTGTAAATACGTGTTTTAGATGTAAAATAATGTGAACTTAACGATAAAAATATAAAAAGTATGATTAGTTCAATACAAATGACTTTAAACGATATTTAGCGGAATTATCACCATTTTTTACCAAATTTTTTTTCTATTTTTTGTATTCACCCAAATGTATTGTAAACACGTATTTTAGATGTAAAATAATGTGAACTTAACGTTAAAAATATAAAAAGTATGATTAGTTTAATAGAAATGACTTAAGACGATATTTAGCGGATTCATCACCTGTATTTCAAAATTTTTTTACGACCTTTTATATTCACCCAAATGTATTGTAAAGACGTGTTTTAGATGTAAAATAATGTGAACTTAACGATAAAAATATAAAAAGTATGATTAGTTCAATACAAATGACTTTAAACGATATTTAGCGGAATTATCACCATTTTTTACCCAATTTTTTCCCAAATTTTTTTTCTATTTTTTGTATTCACCCAAATGTATTGTAAATACGTGTTTTAGATGTAAAATAATGTGAACTTAACGATAAAAATATAAAAAGTATGATTAGTTCAATACAAATGACTTTAAACGATATTTAGCGGAATTATCACCATTTTTTACCCAATTTTTTCCCAAATTTTTTTTCTATTTTTTGTATTCACCCAAATGTATTGTAAACACGTGTTTTAGATGTAAAATAATGTGAACTTAACGTTAAAAATATAAAAAGTATGATTAGTTTAATAGAAATGACTTAAGACGATATTTAGCGGATTCATCACCTGTATTTCAAAATTTTTTTACGACCTTTTATATTCACCCAAATGTATTGTAAATACGTGTTTTAGATGTAAAATAATGTGAACTTAACGATAAAAATATAAAAAGTATGATTAGTTCATTTACAAATGACTTTAAACGATATTTAGCGGAATTATCACCATTTTTTACCCAACTTTTTCCCAAATTTTTTTTCTATTTTTGGTATTCACCCAAATGTATTGTAAATACGTGTTTTAGATGTAAAATAATGTGAACTTAACGATAAAAATATAAAAAGTATGATTAGTTCAATACAAATGACTTTAAACGATATTTAGCGGAATTATCACCATTTTTTACCAAATTTTTTCCCAAATTTTTTTTCTATTTTTTGTATTCACCCAAATGTATTGTAAATACGTGTTTTAGATGTAAAATAATGTGAACTTAACGATAAAAATATAAAAAGTATGATTAGTTCAATACAAATGACTTTAAACGATATTTAGCGGAATTATCACCATTTTTTACCCAACTTTTTCCCAAATTTTTTTTCTATTTTTTGTATTCACCCAAATGTATTGTAAACACGTATTTTAGATGTAAAATAATGTGAACTTAACGTTAAAAATATAAAAAGTATGATTAGTTTAATAGAAATGACTTAAGACGATATTTAGCGGAATTATCACCATTTTTTACCAAATTTTTTCCCAAATTTTTTTTCTATTTTTTGTATTCACCCAAATGTATTGTAAATACGTGTTTTAGATGTAAAATAATGTGAACTTAACGATAAAAATATAAAAAGTATGATTAGTTCAATACAAATGACTTTAAACGATATTTAGCGGAATTATCACCATTTTTTACCAAATTTTTTCCCAAATTTTATTTCTATTTTTTGTATTCACCCAAATGTATTGTAAATACGTGTTTTAGATGTAAAATAATGTGAACTTAACGATAAAAATATAAAAAGTATGATTAGTTCAATACAAATGACTTTAAACGATATTTAGCGGAATTATCACCATTTTTTACCCAACTTTTTCCCAAATTTTTTTTCTATTTTTTGTATTCACCCAAATGTATTGTAAATACGTGTTTTAGATGTAAAATAATGTGAACTTAACGATAAAAATATAAAAAGTATGATTAGTTCAATACAAATGACTTTAAACGATATTTAGCGGAATTATCACCATTTTTTACCAAATTTTTTCCCAAATTTTTTTTCTATTTTTTGTATTCACCCAAATGTATTGTAAATACGTGTTTTAGATGTAAAATAATGTGAACTTAACGATAAAAATATAAAAAGTATGATTAGTTCAATACAAATGACTTTAAACGATATTTAGCGGAATTATCACCATTTTTTACCCAACTTTTTCCCAAATTTTTTTTCTATTTTTTCTATTCACCCAAATGTATTGTAAATACGTGTTTTAGATGTAAAATAATGTGAACTTAACGATAAAAATATAAAAAGTATGATTAGTTCAATACAAATGACTTTAAACGATATTTAGCGGAATTATCACCATTTTTTACCAAATTTTTTCCCAAATTTTTTTTCTATTTTTTGTATTCACCCAAATGTATTGTAAATACGTGTTTTAGATGTAAAATAATGTGAACTTAACGATAAAAATATAAAAAGTATGATTAGTTCAATACAAATGACTTTAAACGATATTTAGCGGAATTATCACCATTTTTTACCAAATTTTTTATCTATTTTTTCTATTCACCCAAATGTATTGTAAACACGTGTTTTAGATGTAAAATAATGTGAACTTAACGTTAAAAATATAAAAAGTATGATTAGTTTAATAGAAATGACTTAAGACGATATTTAGCGGATTCATCACCTGTATTTCAAAATTTTTTTACGACCTTTTATATTCACCCAAATGTATTGTAAAGACGTGTTTTAGATGTAAAATAATGTGAACTTAACGATAAAAATATAAAAAGTATGATTAGTTCAATACAAATGACTTTAAACGATATTTAGCGGAATTATCACAATTTTTTACCCAACTTTTCCCAAATTTTTTTTCTATTTTTTGTATTCACCCAAATGTATTGTAAACACGTGTTTTAGATGTTAAATAATGTGAACTTAACGTTAAAAATATAAAAAGTATGATTAGTTTAATAGAAATGACTTAAGACGATATTTAGCGGATTCATCACCTGTATTTCAAAATTTTTTTACGACCTTTTATATTCACCCAAATGTATTGTAAAGACGTGTTTTAGATGTAAAATAATGTGAACTTAACGATAAAAATATAAAAAGTATGATTAGTTCAATACAAATGACTTTAAACGATATTTAGCGGAATTATCACCATTTTTTACCAAATTTTTTTTCTATTTTTTGTATTCACCCAAATGTATTGTAAATACGTGTTTTAGATGTAAAATAATGTGAACTTAACGATAAAAATATAAAAAGTATGATTAGTTCAATACAAATGACTTTAAACGATATTTAGCGGAATTATCACCATTTTTTACCAAATTTTTTTTCTATTTTTTGTATTCACCCAAATGTATTGTAAACACGTATTTTAGATGTAAAATAATGTGAACTTAACGTTAAAAATATAAAAAGTATGATTAGTTTAATAGAAATGACTTAAGACGATATTTAGCGGATTCATCACCTGTATTTCAAAATTTTTTTACGACCTTTTATATTCACCCAAATGTATTGTAAAGACGTGTTTTAGATGTAAAATAATGTGAACTTAACGATAAAAATATAAAAAGTATGATTAGTTCAATACAAATGACTTTAAACGATATTTAGCGGAATTATCACCATTTTTTACCCAATTTTTTCCCAAATTTTTTTTCTATTTTTTGTATTCACCCAAATGTATTGTAAATACGTGTTTTAGATGTAAAATAATGTGAACTTAACGTTAAAAATATAAAAAGTATGATTAGTTTAATAGAAATGACTTAAGACGATATTTAGCGGATTCATCACCTGTATTTCAAAATTTTTTTACGACCTTTTATATTCACCCAAATGTATTGTAAAGACGTGTTTTAGATGTAAAATAATGTGAACTTAACGATAAAAATATAAAAAGTATGATTAGTTCAATACAGATGACTTTAAACGATATTTAGCGGAATTATCACCATTTTTTACCAAATTTTTTCCCAAATTTTTTTTCTATTTTTTGTATTCACCCAAATGTATTGTAAATACGTGTATTAGATGTAAAATAATGTGAACTTAACGATAAAAATATAAAAAGTATGATTAGTTCAATACAAATGACTTTAAACGATATTTAGCGGAATTATCACCATTTTTTACCAAATTTTTTCCCAAATTTTTTTTCTATTTTTTGTATTCACCCAAATGTATTGTAAATACGTGTTTTAGATGTAAAATAATGTGAACTTAACGATAAAAATATAAAAAGTATGATTAGTTCAATACAAATGACTTTAAACGATATTTAGCGGAATTATCACCATTTTTTACCAAATTTTTTTTCTATTTTTTCTATTCACCCAAATGTATTGTAAACACGTGTTTTAGATGTTAAATAATGTGAACTTAACGTTAAAAATATAAAAAGTATGATTAGTTTAATAGAAATGACTTAAGACGATATTTAGCGGATTCATCACCTGTATTTCAAAATTTTTTTACGACCTTTTATATTCACCCAAATGTATTGTAAAGACGTGTTTTAGATGTAAAATAATGTGAACTTAACGATAAAAATATAAAAAGTATGATTAGTTCAATACAAATGACTTTAAACGATATTCAGCGGAATTATCACCATTTTTTACCAAATTTTTTTTCTATTTTTTGTATTCACCCAAATGTATTGTAAATACGTGTTTTAGATGTAAAATAATGTGAACTTAACGATAAAAATATAAAAAGTATGATTAGTTCAATACAAATGACTTTAAACGATATTTAGCGGAATTATCACCATTTTTTACCAAATTTTTTTTCTATTTTTTGTATTCACCCAAATGTATTGTAAACACGTGTTTTAGATGTTAAATAATGTGAACTTAACTTTAAAAATATAAAAAGTATGATTAGTTTAATAGAAATGACTTAAGACGATATTTAGCGGATTCATCACCTGTATTTCAAAATTTTTTTACGACCTTTTATATTCACCCAAATGTATTGTAAAGACGTGTTTTAGATGTAAAATTATGTGAACTTAACGATAAAAATATAAAAAGTATGATTAGTTCAATACAAATGACTTTAAACAATATTTAGCGGAATTATCACCATTTTTTACCCAATTTTTTCCCAAATTTTTTTTCTATTTTTTGTATTCACCCAAATGTAATATAAATACGTGTTTTAGATGTAAAATAATGTGAACATAACGATAAAAATATAAAAAGTATGATTAGTTTAATAGAAATGACTTAAGACGATATTTAGCGGAATTATCACCATTTTTTACCAAATTTTTTTTCTATTTTTTGTATTCACCCAAATGTATTGTAAACACGTGTTTTAGATGTAAAATAATGTGAACTTAACGTTAAAAATATAAAAAGTATGATTAGTTTAATAGAAATGACTTAAGACGATATTTAGCGGAATTATCACCATTTTTTACCAAATTTTTTCCCAAATTTTTTTTCTATTTTTTGTATTCACCCAAATGTATTGTAAATACGTGTTTTAGATGTAAAATAATGTGAACATAACGATAAAAATATAAAAAGTATGATTAGTTCAATACAAATGACTTTAAACGATATTTAGCGGAATTATCACCATTTTTTACCCAATTTTTTCCCAAATTTTTTTTCTATTTTTTGTATTCATCCAAATGTATTGTAAACACGTGTTTTAGATGTAAAATAATGTGAACATAACGTTAAAAATATAAAAAGTATGATTAGTTTAATAGAAATGACTTAAGACGATATTTAGCGGATTCATCACCTGTATTTCAAAATTTTTTTACGACCTTTTATATTCACCCAAATGTATTGTAAAGACGTGTTTTAGATGTAAAATAATGTGAACTTAACGATAAAAATATAAAAAGTATGATTAGTTCAATACAAATGACTTTAAACGATATTTAGCGGAATTATCACCATTTTTTACCAAATTTTTTTTCTATTTTTTGTATTCACCCAAATGTATTGTAAATACGTGTTTTAGATGTAAAATAATGTGAACTTAACGATAAAAATATAAAAAGTATGATTAGTTCAATACAAATGACTTTAAACGATATTTAGCGGAATTATCACCATTTTTTACCAAATTTTTTTTCTATTTTTTGTATTCACCCAAATGTATTGTAAACACGTGTTTTAGATGTAAAATCATGTGAACTTAACGTTAAAAATATAAAAAGTATGATTAGTTTAATAGAAATGACTTAAGACGATATTAAGCGGATTCATCACCTGTATTTCAAAATTTTTTTACGACCTTTTATATTCACCCAAATGTATTGTAAAGACGTGTTTTAGATGTAAAATTATGTGAACTTAACGATAAAAATATAAAAAGTATGATTAGTTCAATACAAATGACTTTAAACAATATTTAGCGGAATTATCACCATTTTTTACCCAATTTTTTCCCAAATTTTTTTTCTATTTTTTGTATTCACCCAAATGTAATGTAAATACGTGTTTTAGATGTAAAATAATGTGAACTTAACGTTAAAAATATAAAAAGTATGATTAGTTCAATACAAATGACTTTAAACGATATTTAGCGGAATTATCACAATTTTTTACCAAATTTTTTTTCTATTTTTTGTATTCACCCAAATGTATTGTAAACACGTGTTTTAGATGTAAAATAATGTGAACTTAACGTTAAAAATATAAAAAGTATGATTAGTTTAATAGAAATGACTTAAGACGATATTTAGCGGATTCATCACCTGTATTTCAAAATTTTTTTACGACCTTTTATATTCACCCAAATGTATTGTAAAGACGTGTTTTAGATGTAAAATAATGTGAACTTAACGATAAAAATATAAAAAGTATGATTAGTTCAATACAAATGACTTTAAACGATATTTAGCGGAATTATCACCATTTTTTACCAAATTTTTTTTCTATTTTTTGTATTCACCCAAATGTATTGTAAATACGTGTTTTAGATGTAAAATAATGTGAACTTAACGATAAAAATATAAAAAGTATGATTAGTTCAATACAAATGACTTTAAACGATATTTAGCGGAATTATCACCATTTTTTACCAAATTTTTTTTCTATTTTTTGTATTCACCCAAATGTATTGTAAACACGTGTTTTAGATGTAAAATAATGTGAACTTAACGTTAAAAATATAAAAAGTATGATTAGTTTAATAGAAATGACTTAAGACGATATTAAGCGGATTCATCACCTGTATTTCAAAATTTTTTTACGACCTTTTATATTCACCCAAATGTATTGTAAAGACGTGTTTTAGATGTAAAATTATGTGAACTTAACGATAAAAATATAAAAAGTATGATTAGTTCAATACAAATGACTTTAAACAATATTTAGCGGAATTATCACCATTTTTTACCCAATTTTTTCCCAAATTTTTTTTCTATTTTTTGTATTCACCCAAATGTAATATAAATACGTGTTTTAGATGTAAAATAATGTGAACTTAACGTTAAAAATATAAAAAGTATGATTAGTTCAATACAAATGACTTTAAACGATATTTAGCGGAATTATCACAATTTTTTACCAAATTTTTTTTCTATTTTTTGTATTCACCCAAATGTATTGTAAACACGTGTTTTAGATGTAAAATAATGTGAACTTAACGTTAAAAATATAAAAAGTATGATTAGTTTAATAGAAATGACTTAAGACGATATTTAGCGGATTCATCACCTGTATTTCAAAATTTTTTTACGACCTTTTATATTCACCCAAATGTATTGTAAAGACGTGTTTTAGATGTAAAATAATGTGAACTTAACGATAAAAATATAAAAAGTATGATTAGTTCAATACAAATGACTTTAAACGATACTTAGCGGAATTATCACCATTTTTTACCAAATTTTTTCCCAAATTTTTTTTCTATTTTTTGTATTCACCCAAATGTATTGTAAATACGTGTTTTAGATGTAAAATAATGTGAACATAACGATAAAAATATAAAAAGTATGATTAGTTCAATACAAATGACTTTAAACGATATTTAGCGGAATTATCACCATTTTTTACCCAATTTTTTCCCAAAATTTTTTTTCTATTTTTTGTATTCATCCAAATGTATTGTAAACACGTGTTTTAGATGTAAAATAATGTGAACATAACGATAAAAATATAAAAAGTATGATTAGTTCAATACAAATGACTTTAAACGATATTTAGCGGAATTATCACCATTTTTTACCCAATTTTTTCCCAAATTTTTTTTCTATTTTTTGTATTCATCCAAATGTATTGTAAACACGTGTTTTAGATGTAAAATAATGTGAACATAACGTTAAAAATATAAAAAGTATGATTAGTTTAATAGAAATGACTTAAGACGATATTTAGCGGATTCATCACCTGTATTTCAAAATTTTTTTACGACCTTTTATATTCACCCAAATGTATTGTAAAGACGTGTTTTAGATGTAAAATAATGTGAACTTAACGATAAAAATATAAAAAGTATGATTAGTTCAATACAAATGACTTTAAACGATATTTAGCGGAATTATCACCATTTTTTACCAAATTTTTTTTCTATTTTTTGTATTCACCCAAATGTATTGTAAATACGTGTTTTAGATGTAAAATAATGTGAACTTAACGATAAAAATATAAAAAGTATGATTAGTTCAATACAAATGACTTTAAACGATATTTAGCGGAATTATCACCATTTTTTACCAAATTTTTTTTCTATTTTTTGTATTCACCCAAATGTATTGTAAACACGTGTTTTAGATGTAAAATAATGTGAACTTAACGTTAAAAATATAAAAAGTATGATTAGTTTAATAGAAATGACTTAAGACGATATTAAGCGGATTCATCACCTGTATTTCAAAATTTTTTTACGACCTTTTATATTCACCCAAATGTATTGTAAAGACGTGTTTTAGATGTAAAATTATGTGAACTTAACGATAAAAATATAAAAAGTATGATTAGTTCAATACAAATGACTTTAAACAATATTTAGCGGAATTATCACCATTTTTTACCCAATTTTTTCCCAAATTTTTTTTCTATTTTTTGTATTCACCCAAATGTAATGTAAATACGTGTTTTAGATGTAAAATAATGTGAACTTAACGTTAAAAATATAAAAAGTATGATTAGTTCAATACAAATGACTTTAAACGATATTTAGCGGAATTATCACAATTTTTTACCAAATTTTTTTTCTATTTTTTGTATTCACCCAAATGTATTGTAAACACGTGTTTTAGATGTAAAATAATGTGAACTTAACGTTAAAAATATAAAAAGTATGATTAGTTTAATAGAAATGACTTAAGACGATATTTAGCGGATTCATCACCTGTATTTCAAAATTTTTTTACGACCTTTTATATTCACCCAAATGTATTGTAAAGACGTGTTTTAGATGTAAAATAATGTGAACTTAACGATAAAAATATAAAAAGTATGATTAGTTCAATACAAATGACTTTAAACGATATTTAGCGGAATTATCACCATTTTTTACCAAATTTTTTTTCTATTTTTTGTATTCACCCAAATGTATTGTAAATACGTGTTTTAGATGTAAAATAATGTGAACTTAACGATAAAAATATAAAAAGTATGATTAGTTCAATACAAATGACTTTAAACGATATTTAGCGGAATTATCACCATTTTTTACCAAATTTTTTTTCTATTTTTTGTATTCACCCAAATGTATTGTAAACACGTGTTTTAGATGTAAAATAATGTGAACTTAACGTTAAAAATATAAAAAGTATGATTAGTTTAATAGAAATGACTTAAGACGATATTAAGCGGATTCATCACCTGTATTTCAAAATTTTTTTACGACCTTTTATATTCACCCAAATGTATTGTAAAGACGTGTTTTAGATGTAAAATTATGTGAACTTAACGATAAAAATATAAAAAGTATGATTAGTTCAATACAAATGACTTTAAACAATATTTAGCGGAATTATCACCATTTTTTACCCAATTTTTTCCCAAATTTTTTTTCTATTTTTTGTATTCACCCAAATGTAATATAAATACGTGTTTTAGATGTAAAATAATGTGAACTTAACGTTAAAAATATAAAAAGTATGATTAGTTCAATACAAATGACTTTAAACGATATTTAGCGGAATTATCACAATTTTTTACCAAATTTTTTTTCTATTTTTTGTATTCACCCAAATGTATTGTAAACACGTGTTTTAGATGTAAAATAATGTGAACTTAACGTTAAAAATATAAAAAGTATGATTAGTTTAATAGAAATGACTTAAGACGATATTTAGCGGATTCATCACCTGTATTTCAAAATTTTTTTACGACCTTTTATATTCACCCAAATGTATTGTAAAGACGTGTTTTAGATGTAAAATAATGTGAACTTAACGATAAAAATATAAAAAGTATGATTAGTTCAATACAAATGACTTTAAACGATACTTAGCGGAATTATCACCATTTTTTACCAAATTTTTTCCCAAATTTTTTTTCTATTTTTTGTATTCACCCAAATGTATTGTAAATACGTGTTTTAGATGTAAAATAATGTGAACATAACGATAAAAATATAAAAAGTATGATTAGTTCAATACAAATGACTTTAAACGATATTTAGCGGAATTATCACCATTTTTTACCCAATTTTTTCCCAAAATTTTTTTTCTATTTTTTGTATTCATCCAAATGTATTGTAAACACGTGTTTTAGATGTAAAATAATGTGAACATAACGTTAAAAATATAAAAAGTATGATTAGTTTAATAGAAATGACTTAAGACGATATTTAGCGGATTCATCACCTGTATTTCAAAATTTTTTTACGACCTTTTATATTCACCCAAATGTATTGTAAAGACGTGTTTTAGATGTAAAATAATGTGAACTTAACGATAAAAATATAAAAAGTATGATTAGTTCAATACAAATGACTTTAAACGATATTTAGCGGAATTATCACCATTTTTTACCAAATTTTTTTTCTATTTTTTGTATTCACCCAAATGTATTGTAAATACGTGTTTTAGATGTAAAATAATGTGAACTTAACGATAAAAATATAAAAAGTATGATTAGTTCAATACAAATGACTTTAAACGATATTTAGCGGAATTATCACCATTTTTTACCAAATTTTTTTTCTATTTTTTGTATTCACCCAAATGTATTGTAAACACGTGTTTTAGATGTAAAATAATGTGAACTTAACGTTAAAAATATAAAAAGTATGATTAGTTTAATAGAAATGACTTAAGACGATATTAAGCGGATTCATCACCTGTATTTCAAAATTTTTTTACGACCTTTTATATTCACCCAAATGTATTGTAAAGACGTGTTTTAGATGTAAAATTATGTGAACTTAACGATAAAAATATAAAAAGTATGATTAGTTCAATACAAATGACTTTAAACAATATTTAGCGGAATTATCACCATTTTTTACCCAATTTTTTCCCAAATTTTTTTTCTATTTTTTGTATTCACCCAAATGTAATATAAATACGTGTTTTAGATGTAAAATAATGTGAACTTAACGTTAAAAATATAAAAAGTATGATTAGTTCAATACAAATGACTTTAAACGATATTTAGCGGAATTATCACAATTTTTTACCAAATTTTTTTTCTATTTTTTATATTCACCCAAATGTATTGTAAACACGTGTTTTAGATGTAAAATAATGTGAACTTAACGTTAAAAATATAAAAAGTATGATTAGTTTAATAGAAATGACTTAAGACGATATTTAGCGGATTCATCACCTGTATTTCAAAATTTTTTTACGACCTTTTATATTCACCCAAATGTATTGTAAAGACGTGTTTTAGATGTAAAATAATGTGAACTTAACGATAAAAATATAAAAAGTATGATTAGTTCAATACAAATGACTTTAAACCATACTTAGCGGAATTATCACCATTTTTTACCAAATTTTTTCCCAAATTTTTTTTCTATTTTTTGTATTCACCCAAATGTATTGTAAATACGTGTTTTAGATGTAAAATAATGTGAACATAACGATAAAAATATAAAAAGTATGATTAGTTCAATACAAATGACTTTAAACGATATTTAGCGGAATTATCACCATTTTTTACCAAATTTTTTTTCTATTTTTTGTATTCACCCAAATGTATTGTAAACACGTGTTTTAGATGTAAAATAATGTGAACATAACGTTAAAAATATAAAAAGTATGATTAGTTTAATAGAAATGACTTAAGACGATATTTAGCGGATTCATCACCTGTATTTCAAAATTTTTTTACGACCTTTTATATTCACCCAAATGTATTGTAAAGACGTGTTTTAGATGTAAAATAATGTGAACTTAACGATAAAAATATAAAAAGTATGATTAGTTCAATACAAATGACTTTAAACGATATTTAGCGGAATTATCACCATTTTTTACCCAATTTTTTCCCAAATTTTTTTTCTATTTTTTGTATTCACCCAAATGTATTGTAAATACGTGTTTTAGATGTAAAATAATGTGAACTTAACGTTAAAAATATAAAAAGTATGATTAGTTTCATATAAATGACTTAAGACGATATTTAGCGGATTCATCACCTGTATTTCAAAATTTTTTTACGACCTTTTATATTCACCCAAATGTATTGTAAAGACCTGTTTTAGATGTAAAATAATGTGAACTTAACGATAAAAATATAAAAAGTATGATTAGTTCAATACAAATGACTTTAAACGATATTTAGCGGAATTATCACCATTTTTTACCCAATTTTTTCCCAAATTTTTTTTCTATTTTTTGTATTCACCCAAATGTATTGTAAATACGTGTTTTAGATGTAAAATAATGTGAACTTAACGTTAAAAATATAAAAAGTATGATTAGTTTAATATAAATGACTTAAGACGATATTTAGCGGATTCATCACCTGTATTTCAAAATTTTTTTACGACCTTTTATATTCACCCAAATGTATTGTAAAGACGTGTTTTAGATGTAAAATAATGTGAACTTAACGATAAAAATATAAAAAGTATGATTAGTTCAATACAAATGACTTTAAACGATATTTAGCGGAATTATCACCATTTTTTACCCAATTTTTCCCAAATTTTTTTTCTATTTTTTGTATTCACCCAAATGTATTGTAAATACGTGTTTTAGATGTAAAATAATGTGAACTTAACGTTAAAAATATAAAAAGTATGATTAGTTTAATAGAAATGACTTAAGACGATATTTAGCGGATTCATCACCTGTATTTCAAAATTTTTTTACGACCTTTTATATTCACCCAAATGTATTGTAAAGACGTGTTTTAGATGTAAAATAATGTGAACTTAACGATAAGAATATAAAAAGTATGATTAGTTCAATACAAATGACTTTAAACGATATTTAGCGGAATTATCACCATTTTTTACCCAATTTTTTCCCAAATTTTTTTTCTATTTTATTGTATTCACCCAAATGTATTGTAAACACGTGTTTTAGATGTAAAATAATGTGAACTTAACGTTAAAAATATAAAAAGTATGATTAGTTTAATAGAAATGACTTAAGACGATATTTAGCGGTTTCATCACCTGTATTTCAAAATTTTTTTACGACCTTTTATATTCACCCAAATGTATTGTGAATACGTGTTTTAGATGTAAAATAATGTGAACTTAACGTTAAAAATATAAAAAGTATGATTAGTTTAATAGAAATGACTTAAGACGATATTTAGCGGATTCATCACCTGTATTTCAAAATTTTTTTACGACCTTTTATATTCACCCAAATGTATTGTAAAGACGTGTTTTAGATGTAAAATAATGTGAACATAACGATAAAAATATAAAAAGTATGATTAGTTCAATACAAATGACTTTAAACGATATTTAGCGGAATTATCACCATTTTTTACCAAATTTTTTTTCTATTTTTTGTATTCACCCAAATGTATTGTAAATACGTGTTTTAGATGTAAAATAATGTGAACTTAACGATAAAAATATAAAAAGTATGATTAGTTCAATACAAATGACTTTAAACGATATTTAGCGGAATTATCACCATTTTTTACCAAATTTTTTTTCTATTTTTTGTATTCACCCAAATGTATTGTAAATACGTGTTTTAGATGTAAAATAATGTGAACTTAACGATAAAAATATAAAAAGTATGATTAGTTCAATACAAATGACTTTAAACGATATTTAGCGGAATTATCACCATTTTTTACCAAATTTTTTTTCTATTTTTTGTATTCACCCAAATGTATTGTAAACACGTGTTTTAGATGTTAAATAATGTGAACTTAACGTTAAAAATATAAAAAGTATGATTAGTTTACAAGAAATGACTTAAGACGATATTTAGCGGATTCATCACCTGTATTTCAAAATTTTTTTACGACCTTTTATATTCACCCAAATGTATTGTAAAGACGTGTTTTAGATGTAAAATAATGTGAACTTAACGATAAAAATATAAAAAGTATGATTAGTTCAATACAAATGACTTTAAACGATATTTAGCGGAATTATCACCATTTTTTACCCAATTTTTTCCCAAATTTTTTTTCTATTTTTTGTATTCACCCAAATGTATTGTAAATACGTGTTTTAGATGTAAAATAATGTGAACTTAACGTTAAAAATATAAAAAGTATGATTAGTTTAATAGAAATGACTTAAGACGATATTTAGCGGATTCATCACCTGTATTTCAAAATTTTTTTACGACCTTTTATATTCACCCAAATGTATTGTAAAGACGTGTTTTAGATGTAAAATAATGTGAACTTAACGATAAAAATATAAAAAGTATGATTAGTTTAATAGAAATGACTTAAGACGATATTTAGCGGATTCATCACCTGTATTTCAAAATTTTTTTACGACCTTTTATATTCACCCAAATGTATTGTAAAGACGTGTTTTAGATGTAAAATAATGTGAACTTAACGATAAAAATATAAAAAGTATGATTAGTTCAATACAAATGACTTTAAACGATATTTAGCGGAATTATCACCATTTTATACCCAATTTTTTCCCAAATTTTTTTTCTATTTTTTGTATTCACCCAAATGTATTGTAAATACGTGTTTTAGATGTAAAATAATGTGAACTTAACGTTAAAAATATAAAAAGTATGATTAGTTTAATAGAAATGACTTAAGACGATATTTAGCGGATTCATCACCTGTATTTCAAAATTTTTTTACGACCTTTTATATTCACCCAAATGTATTGTAAAGACGTGTTTTAGATGTAAAATAATGTGAACTTAACGATAAAAATATAAAAAGTATGATTAGTTCAATACAAATGACTTTAAACGATATTTAGCGGAATTATCACCATTTTTTACCCAATTTTTTCCCAAATTTTTTTTCTATTTTATTGTATTCACCCAAATGTATTGTAAACACGTGTTTTAGATGTAAAATAATGTGAACTTAACGTTAAAAATATAAAAAGTATGATTAGTTTAATAGAAATGACTTAAGACGATATTTAGCGGATTCATCACCTGTATTTCAAAATTTTTTTACGACCTTTTATATTCACCCAAATGTATTGTGAATACGTGTTTTAGATGTAAAATAATGTGAACTTAACGTTAAAAATATAAAAAGTATGATTAGTTTAATAGAAATGACTTAAGACGATATTTAGCGGATTCATCACCTGTATTTCAAAATTTTTTTACGACCTTTTATATTCACCCAAATGTATTGTAAAGACGTGTTTTAGATGTAAAATAATGTGAACATAACGATAAAAATATAAAAAGTATGATTAGTTCAATACAAATGACTTTAAACGATATTTAGCGGAATTATCACCATTTTTTACCAAATTTTTTTTCTATTTTTTGTATTCACCCAAATGTATTGTAAATACGTGTTTTAGATGTAAAATAATGTGAACTTAACGATAAAAATATAAAAAGTATGATTAGTTCAATACAAATGACTTTAAACGATATTTAGCGGAATTATCACCATTTTTTACCAAATTTTTTTTCTATTTTTTGTATTCACCCAAATGTATTGTAAACACGTGTTTTAGATGTTAAATAATGTGAACTTAACGTTAAAAATATAAAAAGTATGATTAGTTTACAAGAAATGACTTAAGACGATATTTAGCGGATTCATCACCTGTATTTCAAAATTTTTTTACGACCTTTTATATTCACCCAAATGTATTGTAAAGACGTGTTTTAGATGTAAAATAATGTGAACTTAACGATAAAAATATAAAAAGTATGATTAGTTCAATACAAATGACTTTAAACGATATTTAGCGGAATTATCACCATTTTTTACCAAATTTTTTTTCTATTTTTTGTATTCACCCAAATGTATTGTAAATACGTGTTTTAGATTGTAAAATAATGTGAACTTAACGATAAAAATATAAAAAGTATGATTAGTTCAATACAAATGACTTTAAACGATATTTAGCGGAATTATCACCATTTTTTACCCAATTTTTTCCCAAATTTTTTTTCTATTTTTTGTATTCACCCAAATGTATTGTAAACACGTGTTTTAGATGTAAAATAATGTGAACTTAACGTTAAAAATATAAAAAGTATGATTAGTTTAATAGAAATGACTTAAGACGATATTTGGCGGATTCATCACCTGTATTTCAAAATTTTTTTACGACCTTTTATATTCACCCAAATGTATTGTAAAGACGTGTTTTAGATGTAAAATAATGTGAACTTAACGATAAAAATATAAAAAGTATGATTAGTTCAATACAAATGACTTTAAACGATATTTAGCGGAATTATCACCATTTTTTACCAAATTTTTTCCCAAATTTTTTTTCTATTTTTTGTATTCACCCAAATGTATTGTAAATACGTGTTTTAGATGTAAAATAATGTGAACATAACGATAAAAATATAAAAAGTATGATTAGTTCAATACAAATGACTTTAAACGATATTTAGCGGAATTATCACCATTTTTTACCCAATTTTTTCCCAAATTTTTTTTCTATTTTTTGTATTCATCCAAATGTATTGTAAACACGTGTTTTAGATGTAAAATAATGTGAACATAACGTTAAAAATATAAAAAGTATGATTAGTTTAATAGAAATGACTTAAGACGATATTTAGCGGATTCATCACCTGTATTTCAAAATTTTTTTACGACCTTTTATATTCACCCAAATGTATTGTAAAGACGTGTTTTAGATGTAAAATAATGTGAACTTAACGATAAAAATATAAAAAGTATGATTAGTTCAATACAAATGACTTTAAACGATATTTAGCGGAATTATCACCATTTTATACCCAATTTTTTCCCAAATTTTTTTTCTATTTTTTGTATTCACCCAAATGTATTGTAAATACGTGTTTTAGATGTAAAATAATGTGAACTTAACGTTAAAAATATAAAAAGTATGATTAGTTTAATAGAAATGACTTAAGACGATATTTAGCGGATTCATCACCTGTATTTCAAAATTTTTTTACGACCTTTTATATTCACCCAAATGTATTGTAAAGACGTGTTTTAGATGTAAAATAATGTGAACTTAACGATAAAAATATAAAAAGTATGATTAGTTCAATACAAATGACTTTAAACGATATTTAGCGGAATTATCACCATTTTTTACCCAATTTTTTCCCAAATTTTTTTTCTATTTTATTGTATTCACCCAAATGTATTGTAAACACGTGTTTTAGATGTAAAATAATGTGAACTTAACGTTAAAAATATAAAAAGTATGATTAGTTTAATAGAAATGACTTAAGACGATATTTAGCGGATTCATCACCTGTATTTCAAAATTTTTTTACGACCTTTTATATTCACCCAAATGTATTGTGAATACGTGTTTTAGATGTAAAATAATGTGAACTTAACGTTAAAAATATAAAAAGTATGATTAGTTTAATAGAAATGACTTAAGACGATATTTAGCGGATTCATCACCTGTATTTCAAAATTTTTTTACGACCTTTTATATTCACCCAAATGTATTGTAAAGACGTGTTTTAGATGTAAAATAATGTGAACATAACGATAAAAATATAAAAAGTATGATTAGTTCAATACAAATGACTTTAAACGATATTTAGCGGAATTATCACCATTTTTTACCAAATTTTTTTTCTATTTTTTGTATTCACCCAAATGTATTGTAAATACGTGTTTTAGATGTAAAATAATGTGAACTTAACGATAAAAATATAAAAAGTATGATTAGTTCAATACAAATGACTTTAAACGATATTTAGCGGAATTATCACCATTTTTTACCAAATTTTTTTTCTATTTTTTGTATTCACCCAAATGTATTGTAAACACGTGTTTTAGATGTTAAATAATGTGAACTTAACGTTAAAAATATAAAAAGTATGATTAGTTTACAAGAAATGACTTAAGACGATATTTAGCGGATTCATCACCTGTATTTCAAAATTTTTTTACGACCTTTTATATTCACCCAAATGTATTGTAAAGACGTGTTTTAGATGTAAAATAATGTGAACTTAACGATAAAAATATAAAAAGTATGATTAGTTCAATACAAATGACTTTAAACGATATTTAGCGGAATTATCACCATTTTTTACCAAATTTTTTTTCTATTTTTTGTATTCACCCAAATGTATTGTAAATACGTGTTTTAGATTGTAAAATAATGTGAACTTAACGATAAAAATATAAAAAGTATGATTAGTTCAATACAAATGACTTTAAACGATATTTAGCGGAATTATCACCATTTTTTACCCAATTTTTTCCCAAATTTTTTTTCTATTTTTTGTATTCACCCAAATGTATTGTAAACACGTGTTTTAGATGTAAAATAATGTGAACTTAACGTTAAAAATATAAAAAGTATGATTAGTTTAATAGAAATGACTTAAGACGATATTTGGCGGATTCATCACCTGTATTTCAAAATTTTTTTACGACCTTTTATATTCACCCAAATGTATTGTAAAGACGTGTTTTAGATGTAAAATAATGTGAACTTAACGATAAAAATATAAAAAGTATGATTAGTTCAATACAAATGACTTTAAACGATATTTAGCGGAATTATCACCATTTTTTACCAAATTTTTTCCCAAATTTTTTTTCTATTTTTTGTATTCACCCAAATGTATTGTAAATACGTGTTTTAGATGTAAAATAATGTGAACATAACGATAAAAATATAAAAAGTATGATTAGTTCAATACAAATGACTTTAAACGATATTTAGCGGAATTATCACCATTTTTTACCCAATTTTTTCCCAAATTTTTTTTCTATTTTTTGTATTCATCCAAATGTATTGTAAACACGTGTTTTAGATGTAAAATAATGTGAACATAACGTTAAAAATATAAAAAGTATGATTAGTTTAATAGAAATGACTTAAGACGATATTTAGCGGATTCATCACCTGTATTTCAAAATTTTTTTACGACCTTTTATATTCACCCAAATGTATTGTAAAGACGTGTTTTAGATGTAAAATAATGTGAACTTAACGATAAAAATATAAAAAGTATGATTAGTTCAATACAAATGACTTTAAACGATATTTAGCGGAATTATCACCATTTTTTACCCAATTTTTTCCCAAATTTTTTTTCTATTTTTTGTATTCACCCAAATGTATTGTAAATACGTGTTTTAGATGTAAAATAATGTGAACTTAACGTTAAAAATATAAAAAGTATGATTAGTTTAATAGAAATGACTTAAGACGATATTTAGCGGATTCATCACCTGTATTTCAAAATTTTTTTACGACCTTTTATATTCACCCAAATGTATTGTAAAGACGTGTTTTAGATGTAAAATAATGTGAACTTAACGATAAAAATATAAAAAGTATGATTAGTTCAATACAAATGACTTTAAACGATATTTAGCGGAATTATCACCATTTTTTACCCAATTTTTTCCCAAATTTTTTTTCTATTTTATTGTATTCACCCAAATGTATTGTAAACACGTGTTTTAGATGTAAAATAATGTGAACTTAACGTTAAAAATATAAAAAGTATGATTAGTTTAATAGAAATGACTTAAGACGATATTTAGCGGATTCATCACCTGTATTTCAAAATTTTTTTACGACCTTTTATATTCACCCAAATGTATTGTGAATACGTGTTTTAGATGTAAAATAATGTGAACTTAACGTTAAAAATATAAAAAGTATGATTAGTTTAATAGAAATGACTTAAGACGATATTTAGCGGATTCATCACCTGTATTTCAAAATTTTTTTACGACCTTTTATATTCACCCAAATGTATTGTAAAGACGTGTTTTAGATGTAAAATAATGTGAACATAACGATAAAAATATAAAAAGTATGATTAGTTCAATACAAATGACTTTAAACGATATTTAGCGGAATTATCACCATTTTTTACCAAATTTTTTCCCAAATTTTTTTTCTATTTTTTGTATTCACCCAAATGTATTGTAAATACGTGTTTTAGATGTAAAATAATGTGAACTTAACGATAAAAATATAAAAAGTATGATTAGTTCAATACAAATGACTTTAAACGATATTTAGCGGAATTATCACCATTTTTTACCCAATTTTTTCCCAAATTTTTTTTCTATTTTATTGTATTCACCCAAATGTATTGTAAACACGTGTTTTAGATGTAAAATAATGTGAACTTAACGTTAAAAATATAAAAAGTATGATTAGTTTAATAGAAATGACTTAAGACGATATTTAGCGGATTCATCACCTGTATTTCAAAATTTTTTTACGACCTTTTATATTCACCCAAATGTATTGTGAATACGTGTTTTAGATGTAAAATAATGTGAACTTAACGTTAAAAATATAAAAAGTATGATTAGTTTAATAGAAATGACTTAAGACGATATTTAGCGGATTCATCACCTGTATTTCAAAATTTTTTTACGACCTTTTATATTCACCCAAATGTATTGTAAAGACGTGTTTTAGATGTAAAATAATGTGAACATAACGATAAAAATATAAAAAGTATGATTAGTTCAATACAAATGACTTTAAACGATATTTAGCGGAATTATCACCATTTTTTACCAAATTTTTTCCCAAATTTTTTTTCTATTTTTTGTATTCACCCAAATGTATTGTAAATACGTGTTTTAGATGTAAAATAATGTGAACTTAACGATAAAAATATAAAAAGTATGATTAGTTCAATACAAATGACTTTAAACGATATTTAGCGGATTCATCACCTGTATTACAAAATTTTTTTACGACCTTTTATATTCACCCAAATGTATTGTAAAGACGTGTTTTAGATGTAAAATAATGTGAACTTAACGATAAAAATATAAAAAGTATGATTAGTTCAATACAAATGACTTTAAACGATATTTAGCGGAATTATCACAATTTTTTACCAAATTTTTTTTCTATTTTTTGTATTCACCCAAATGTATTGTAAATACGTGTTTTAGATTGTAAAATAATGTGAACTTAACGATAAAAATATAAAAAGTATGATTAGTTCAATACAAATGACTTTAAACGATATTTAGCGGAATTATCACCATTTTTTACCCAATTTTTTCCCAAATTTTTTTTCTATTTTTTGTATTCACCCAAATGTATTGTAAACACGTGTTTTAGATGTAAAATAATGTGAACTTAACGTTAAAAATATAAAAAGTATGATTAGTTTAATAGAAATGACTCAAGACGATATTTAGCGGATTCATCACCTGTATTTCAAATTTTTTTTACGACCTTTTATATTCACCCAAATGTATTGTAAAGACGTGTTTTAGATGTAAAATAATGTGAACTTAACGATAAAAATATAAAAAGTATGATTAGTTCAATACAAATGACTTTAAACGATATTTAGTGGAATTATCACCATTTTTTACCAAATTTTTTTTCTATTTTTTGTATTCACCCAAATGTATTGTAAACACGTGTTTTAGATGTAAAATAATGTGAACTTAACGTTAAAAATATAAAAAGTATGATTAGTATAATAGAAATGACTTAAGACGATATTTAGCGGATTCATCACCTGTATTTCAAAATTTTTTTACGACCTTTTATATTCACCCAAATGTATTCTAAAGACGTGTTTTAGATGTAAAATTATGTGAACTTAACGATAAAAATATAAAAAGTATGATTAGTTCAATACAAATGACTTTAAACGATATTTAGCGGAATTATCAGCATTTTTTACCCAATTTTTTCCCAAATTTTTTTTCTATTTTTTTTATTCACCCAAATGTATTGTAAATACGTGTTTTAGATGTAAAATAATGTGAACTTAACGATAAAAATATAAAAAGTATGATTAGTTAAATAGAAATGACTTAAGACGATATTTAGCGGTTTCATCACCTGTATTACAAAATTTTTTTACGACCTTTTATATTCACCCAAATGTATTGTAAAGACGTGTTTTAGATGTAAAATAATGTGAACTTAACGATAAAAATATAAAAAGTATGATTAGTTCAATACAAATGACTTTAAACGATATTTAGCGGAATTATCACAATTTTTTACCAAATTTTTTTTCTATTTTTTGTATTCACCCAAATGTATTGTAAATACGTGTTTTAGATTGTAAAATAATGTGAACTTAACGATAAAAATATAAAAAGTATGATTAGTTCAATACAAATGACTTTAAACGATATTTAGCGGAATTATCACCATTTTTTACCCAATTTTTTCCCAAATTTTTTTTCTATTTTTTGTATTCACCCAAATGTATTGTAAACACGTGTTTTAGATGTAAAATAATGTGAACTTAACGTTAAAAATATAAAAAGTATGATTAGTTTAATAGAAATGACTTAAGACGATATTTAGCGGATTCATCACCTGTATTTCTAAATTTTTTTACGACCTTTTATATTCACCAAATGTATTGTAAATACGTATTTTAGATGTAAAATAATGTGAACTTAACGATAAAAATATAAAAAGTATGATTAGTTCAATACAAATGACTTTAAACGATATTTAGCGGAATTATCACCATTTTTTACCAAATTTTTTTTCTATTTTTTGTATTCACCCAAATGTATTGTAAACACGTGTTTTAGATGTTAAATAATGTGAACTTAACGTTAAAAATATAAAAAGTATGATTAGTTTAATAGAAATGACTTAAGACGATATTTAGTGGATTCATCACCTGTATTTCAAAATTTTTTTACGACCTTTTATATTCACCCAAATGTATTGTAAAGACGTGTTTTAGATGTAAAATAATGTGAACTTAACGATAAAAATATAAAAAGTATGATTAGTTCAATACAAATGACTTTAAACGATATTTAGCGGAATTATCACCATTTTTTACCTAATTTTTTCCCAAATTTTTTTTCTATTTTTTGTATTCACCCAAATGTATTGTAAATACGTGTTTTAGATGTAAAATAATGTGTACTTAACGATAAAAATATAAAAAGTATGATTAGTTCAATACAAATGACTTTAAACGATATTTAGCGGAATTATCACAATTTTTTACCAAATTTTTTTTCTATTTTTTGCATTCACCCAAATGTATTGTAAATACGTGTTTTAGATTGTAAAATAATGTGAACTTAACGATAAAAATATAAAAAGTATGATTAGTTCAATACAAATGACTTTAAACGATATTTAGCGGAATTATCACCATTTTTTACCCAATTTTTTCCCAAATTTTTTTTCTATTTTTTGTATTCACCCAAATGTATTGTAAACACGTGTTTTAGATGTAAAATAATGTGAACTTAACGTTAAAAATATAAAAAGTATGATTAGTTTAATAGAAATGACTTAAGACGATATTTAGCGGATTCATCACCTGTATTTCAAAATTTTTTTACGACCTTTTATATTCACCCAAATGTATTGTAAAGACGTGTTTTAGATGTAAAATAATGTGAACTTAACGATACAAATTTAAAAAGTATGATTAGTTCAATACAAATGACTTTAAACGATATTTAGCGGAATTATCACCATTTTTTACCCAATTTTTTCCCAAATTTTTTTTCTATTTTTTGTATTCACCCAAATGTATTGTAAATACGTGTTTTAGATGTAAAATAATGTGAACTTAACGATAAAAATATAAAAAGTATGATTAGTTCAATACAAATGACTTTAAACGATATTTAGCGGAATTATCACCATTTTTTACCAAATTTTTTCCCAAATTTTTTTCTATTTTTTGTATTCACCCAAATGTATTGTAAATACGTGTTTTAGATGTAAAATAATGTGAACTTAACGATAAAAATATAAAAAGTATGATTAGTTCAATACAAATGACTTTAAACGATATTTAGCGGAATTATCACCATTTTTTACCCAATTTTTTCCCAAATTTTTTTTCTATTTTATTGTATTCACCCAAATGTATTGTAAACACGTGTTTTAGATGTAAAATAATGTGAACTTAACGTTAAAAATATAAAAAGTATGATTAGTTTAATAGAAATGACTTAAGACGATATTTAGCGGATTCATCACCTGTATTTCAAAATTTTTTTACGACCTTTTATATTCACCCAAATGTATTGTAAATACGTGTTTTAGATGTAAAATAATGTGAACATAACGATAAAAATATAAAAAGTATGATTAGTTCAATACAAATGACTTTAAACGATATTTAGCGGAATTATCACCATTTTTTACCCAATTTTTTCCCAAATTTTTTTTCTATTTTATTGTATTCACCCAAATGTATTGTAAACACGTGTTTTAGATGTAAAATAATGTGAACTTAACGTTAAAAATATAAAAAGTATGATTAGTTTAATAGAAATGACTTAAGACGATATTTAGCGGATTCATCACCTGTATTTCAAAATTTTTTTACGACCTTTTATATTCACCCAAATGTATTGTAAAGACGTGTTTTAGATGTAAAATAATGTGAACTTAACGATAAAAATATAAAAAGTATGATTAGTTCAATACAAATGACTTTAAACGATATTTAGCGGAATTATCACCATTTTTTACCAAATTTTTTCCCAAATTTTTTTCTATTTTTTGTATTCACCCAAATGTATTGTAAATACGTGTTTTAGATGTAAAATAATGTGAACTTAACGATAAAAATATAAAAAGTATGATTAGTTCAATACAAATGACTTTAAACGATATTTAGCGGAATTATCACCATTTTTTACCCAATTTTTTCCCAAATTTTTTTTCTATTTTATTGTATTCACCCAAATGTATTGTAAACACGTGTTTTAGATGTAAAATAATGTGAACTTAACGTTAAAAATATAAAAAGTATGATTAGTTTAATAGAAATGACTTAAGACGATATTTAGCGGATTCATCACCTGTATTTCAAAATTTTTTTACGACCTTTTATATTCACCCAAATGTATTGTAAATACGTGTTTTAGATGTAAAATAATGTGAACATAACGATAAAAATATAAA